>NW_022974667.1:9653-75029 GCF_012274545.1 Fukomys damarensis
AAAAAAAAAAAAAAAAAGAAAGAAAGAATTCTAACTCTGTGTACATACTTTAGAGACAGGGATATTTATTTGAAAACCTCTTTTGTTCATATTTTATTTATTCATTAAAACAAAAAGATGTAAAAAAAAAAAACATAAAACAAAAAGATGTAGTAAACACCTTATAGGCCGTGCATTGTGCTGTGCACTGATGCTATTCTCCTTATGCATTCACTGCTAATAAAGTGTTATGGCCTATACCACTAAGACCCTATTTTAGCAATACTACAGTGTAACTTCCTTATATTATTTGTACATAAAAATGTTACTTGATACTTGATTCAATGAATAATTTTTCAAATGCTTCTCTTTTTTTGTTTGTTTGTTTGTTTGTTTTTTGGTGGTGGTGGTGCTAATGAGGATTTAAACTCAGGGAGTGTTCAGTTACATTCCCAGCCCATTTTATTTTTTTATGAGACATGGTCTTGCTAATTTGCTCATGTTTGCCTTGAACTTGGCGGCTCTTCTGCCTCAGCCTCCTGAGCAGCTAGGATGGCAGGCATTCTCCATCATGGCCAGCTAACCAGTAAATTTAATACTTAAGTCATACACATAAAATGTTATAATTTAAGAACTTATTAAATCAGTGGCCATGGATTTAGCTCAGTGGTTCCGCCATCTGCCTTACCAAGGGCAAGGTCCTGAATTCGATCCCTGGTACCAGAAAAGGGGAAAAAACCATATTAATCAAAGGGATCAAGATTTCTTACATGAAGGACAAAGACTTAGGGGCTCCTTGCTGAATTTCACTAAAACTTTGGCAATATTTAAACTTTAAGGGCTTTTGCCAATTTCATTTTGTTTTGCAGTACTAGGGATTGAACCCAAGCTCTTCACCCTGAGCTACATCCCCAGCCCTTTTTGTTTATTTTTGTTAACTTTTTAGCCAGGGTCTCACTAAGTTGTCCAGGCTGAGCTCAAACTCATGATCCCGCTGCCTCAGCCTCCCAAGTGCTGGTATTACAGGTGTGTACCACATCTGGCTTTTGCCAATGCTGTTAAAGCAAAAGGTCTAAACTGCTATGCAGACTAACAGGCCATTTGCTGCTGAGTACTTAGTGTCTGGCACAGTTTAATAAATGCTTACTAAATACAAGCATGATAGTAGGTATGCCGGTGCATGCCTGAAATCCCAA
The DNA here is from genome assembly GCF_012274545.1 of Fukomys damarensis. Taxonomy (NCBI): domain Eukaryota; kingdom Metazoa; phylum Chordata; class Mammalia; order Rodentia; family Bathyergidae; genus Fukomys; species Fukomys damarensis. The sequence goes on from NW_022974667.1 coordinate 10,829, forward strand.
CACTCAGAAGGCTGAGGAAGGAGGGTCACCACGAGTTCCAGGCTAGCCTGGTAGACCTATACATAGTGAGACCCTGTCAAAAAACAAAAATACAAACATGAGTATGGACCAGTTTTATTAAATGGTAGGAAGGGAATAAGATGTGGTATGGAGCTTTTCATAATTTGTCATGAAACATAATCTGAAATTTCTAACCTAACTAACTTCACTTTTTTGAGAGAGTGTGGACAAAATGAGAAATGTCCAGGGAGAAGAAAATGGGTTAACATTCTTTGTCCTTTATGAAACTTGAGGGTTTTTGTTGTTGTGTATTGTTATTCTTGTTTTTTTCCTTTAGCCCAGGAGTTCTGTTTCCAAAGAAAGAGCCAGATAATTCTAAAGATGAGGATGAAGATGAAGATGAAGATGAGGATGAGTCATCAGAAGAAGACTCTGAGGATGAAGAGCCGCCACCTAAGCAAAGGTGTGGATGTGTGGAAAACTCTCGCTGGGCAGGGTAATAAATGTTTTAGACCAGCTTGGTAGTGCACATATATTATCCTAGCTGCTTGATAGGCTGAGACAAGAGAATTGCAAGTTGTGAGGCCAGCCTGAGCGTTTTAGCAAGACCCTGTCGCAACATAAAAGAATAAAATGTGGATATAGTTCAGTAGTACTTGGTTCAATCCTCAATTTAAAAAAAAAAAAAATACTTGGAGCATAAAATGATACTGATGCTTGCAGGTTCTGAAGGCAGAAAAGTGTTTGCTCCTCAGCCTCTTTGTGTAACATTTGAATTTATCCTGTGTTGAAAACTTGGGGGCTCTGAGCTTGAAATTTGAAGCAAATTGAATACATAATGTACTCTTTGGTTATACCTGTACCTGTCCATAGTTAAAGAAAAATACTTCCATATTTTCCTAGGAAAAATATAGAATTATGGGTAGATTCTCATGAATCAATTGAATTATTATGCAATTTTAATGAACACTAGTGAAAAAACTAAGTCATGTTCCTATTTACATAGGTGAGATCTATGTATGCCATTTCTCTGTAGAAAAGCATCTGATTGTCCTGACAAAGTCTTGCATGTGCTGACTGCCTGCCTTTGTTTTGTTTTGTTTTCACAGGTTGCAAAAGAAGACTCCAGCCAAGTCCCAAAGGAAAGTGGCACCTATGAAGCAGAAAGGGTCCAGGCCTGCACCTAAAGTCCCAGCCGCCCAACGGGGAAAAGCTAGGCCCCTGCCCAAGAAAGCCCCTCCTAAGGCCAAAACTCCTGCCAAGAAAGCCAGACCCTCACCCTCAGTTGTCAAGAAACCTAGTGGTAGTTCTTCAAAGAAGCCTGCAGCCAGTGTGAGAAAGGAAGTGAAATTACCTGGCAAGGGTAAAACCACCATGAGGAAGTCTTTCAAAACAAAAAAGTAAATTTTGTAGCAAGAAAGGGTATCATGATAAAATTCAAAATCTTATTTTATATGGTCAGTGTGCATTTGTTTTTAGTTTTGATGCTTACAAAGTTTCCTTTCTTCCATATGAACGTTGTGGGGAGGGAATATAATAAACCAATTTAGGCATTTGTTATCTTTAGGTGCTGTTTTTGGTGCCTACCCCTTCCCCGATCATTTTAATTTCTGCAATAATCTGGGAGACTCAAAGTATATAATCTATACTTGTCTTTTTTGTCCCTCCTACCCTGACCTCTTTTTTTTTATGGTGAGCTTTGGTCCCCATCATCTGTCCATCCCCCACACCATCTCACCCCTCTCTCCTCCTCCTGGTTTTACCTAAACAGTTGTAAAGATTTTTATATTTTTAGAATGCATCAAGAGCAGGATGCTGGTCAGGTGTGGGAAGTAAAACCCTCCCCTGCTCTTTTTTTTTTTTTTTTTTTTAATAGTAACTTTGGTCCCCATGTTCCGTCCATCCCCACACACACACCTTTCCTCCCTGTCTTCTCCTGGTTTTTACCTAAACAGTTATGTAAAGATTTTTCTATTTTTAGAATGCATCAAGAACAGGATGCTGGTCGGGTGCTGGAAGAAAAAAGGAAGCAGTGTAGCACTGACTGGTAAAACCTCCTGCCTGGAGACTTCAGTAAGAGCTGTAATAATCTTATTTATAAAAGTTACTCCACTAACCCTCTCTCTCCAACTATAAACAGAGACAACTTTGGAAATAAGCCTAAAACAGTGTAATCACATTTGTTTCTGAAGATGCACGACTCCTTTGGGCCACTTTCCACACTGACCACCCTGCAGGAAGTGTTCACTGGTCCAGAGCATTGCATTCCCTTCACAGCAAGCACAAGTTCTTTACACCACTTGGTTCTGACTGCGGGGGAAACATAGAAATATATTGAGTCCAATTTCTAGTGTCACCTGTGTTACCAAAAATCAAAACATACAAAATCTTGATCAGATGTTTAAGTATATTTTTTAATATTTGAAGCATGAGTTGTCACTTACTATTTGCCTTTTTTTAATGAGGAAATGTTGGAGAAATCCAAATGTAGAAATGTTAAGTGGAAAAACATACAGTTAGCTTAAATAAAATAGATTCCAGATTCATCTGTGGAATTTTTCCCCTTCCTTTCTTTCCATGGCACTTTTGATATCAAGCAATTGGCTTCTTTTTTGAGATATTTTAAAGAAAAAGAAAAAGCATATGAAGCCCTACTACCTAACCCATTTTTATTTGTATTTGTTTTAGTATTGTGAAGTTGTGTTAAAATAGTACTAGCTTTCTACTTGAGAAATACCAATTTCTGGTTACCATTTCTCTTCCCTGTGGCACTTGACATTTTAATTGTCTTAAACTCCTTGGCATACATCTTCTGGCCCCCTGAGGGCTGCCAGAGGCAAAAGGTGTTTGTTTTATATTCATTCCACTTGCAAAGTCTGCTGGGATCCCATCTACAACTTGAGTGTGGCTCGGAAATGGACTTGAGAAGATTGGCTTGAGTTAGAGCATAATCGTGTGTGATCCCATCATGCACTCATTGGAATTTGTGTTGCATGTAAGGCAATCTTTCCTGTTGTAAATCTTCCTTTTTTATGTACATATATTTTGAAAAATATGAATAAACATAAAATTTTAAAAGCTGCTGAATTGTAGCTTATATTTAAAAGTTTCTGGTATATTCTTAGAAGTAACTGAGTGCTGCCCTTAGAGTCTTTTCTATTCCTGCCTGTGTACATCACTTTCCTTTTTAAGTACATGCTCTAGTTTATTTACTTTTGAATTTATATTGATGGTAAATGTTTTTAGATATGTTGAATACTAATTACTCAGATTTCTAAAAATCATTTTGTATTAGTTATTTTTAAGGTTGGAGTTCAGTCCTTTGTATTCAGTCAATGTTTAATATTTAAATAAATCTTTGGACTGGGAAAAAATTTACAACAATGCAAAAGAAAACAAATTATTGAGATTTAGGATTAAACGCAGGGAGTGCCAAGCTACATCCCCAGCCCTTCTTATGTTGAGACAGAGTGTCACTAGCTTGAAACCTGGGATCTTCCTGCCTCAGCCTCATGAGTAGTTGGGCTTTTAGGTGTGTAGCACCACACCTTACTTTCTAGAAAGTACTGTAAGTCTAATTTGTGGTACTTTTGTGTAGGTAACAATACTTAATATTATGGTTGTTAAGTACCTGTGCTATCAGTTCTCTACTCTTCTACAATCAAAACTTGGGTGATTTTTGACTTTTTGTTTTATGATACTGCTTTTAAAAGATTTATTGAGCCAGATGTGGCAGTGCACACCTGTAATTCCAGCATTCTGGGAGGCTGAGGCAGGAGTCACAAATCAAGGTCAGCCTGGGCAACTTAACTTAGCAAGATCCTCTGTCAAAATTTAAAAGTCTGGGGCTGAAGCCCAGTGTAAAGTCCCAAGTTCTTCTGCTAGTAGCACAAAATAAATAAAATTACTGAATAATCAGCTGGTAACTATACACTACCATAGAACAATTTAAGTGTAGAGTCAGCAGCTTTCATTACTTAAGGTCGCTTCCAACTCTGACATCCTACGAATTTTACAAACCCAAGAGGTAATCCAGCAGTCCAGCATGGATCATTAGCTTCAGGACTCAGTTGGTGGCCTTTAGTGAACTTCATCACATTGGAACTACCTATAGGCTACCACCTCTCTGTGTGTATATGGGACAGGGGAACTGGAGGTTGAACTTAAAATTCTGTTGCCTCGGCCTTACAAGCTGTCTTTGGTAAAAAAAAAAAAATGTCAGAAAGTGCTGGGGGAGAGATTGTTGGTTTCTTAACCTACAACAAGAGAAAGGATGCCATTGCTAAGAAACTTAAAGGACAAAAGTGAAAATTAGAGGACAAAGAGCTGGGGATTTAGCTCAGTGGTGTCCCCGCCTGCCTCACAAACACAGGTCCAAAGTCTACCCCCGCCCCCCAAAAAAGTACAAAAACATCCAACACAGATGGAACTTGATCTTAACTATTCACATACATGTGAATAGATAATGGCAGCTCCTACTTTTGAGAAGGTCCTTCGGCAAGTCCTGTAACCAACCTGAGCAGGACATTGTTTCCCAGATGAGGGACCCACCCTACAGGTAGCCTTGTCTTCTTCAGGTGGCCACGCTTCTGCTAAGAGTGGTTGTAGGGCTCAACTTGAAAGGTCATTTACCCCGCGTGAAACAGCCACACGTCTTAGCACTCTGGAGTTTAGGGACATTTTTTTTTTCCTCAATGGGTTTATTGGTACATTTTAGGTATACAGTACAGTTAACATTCATCGTTGGGATCTTATACCTTTACATGTCAAGTCTTGTTTCTCATCTTTTCCCTTTGTCCCTGCCCTCCCTTCAGTCTCTACTCCCCTCCCCATTTACAAACATTTTATTTCCATTTTCTCATTTTCTCCTATTTTTTTCCTTTCCCTTATTACCTCTCCCCTACACTTCCCACTTTCCCTATACCTTAAGCCCTTTTCTTCCTATTTCACATTGTCAATTTTCTCATTAAGATCTTATGTACTATTATAGTTTATTCATACCAGAGAAACTATTCAGTATTTACACGTGTGATTTAGTTATTTCACTTAGGAGTATGTCACATTCAGGGACATTTCTCAGGACAAGCCAGGCAGTCTATGCTACTTCTGTTTAATCCACCCATTGAGCCAAGGCCATTGTTTTGTTAAATGTGTCATGCTTTCTCCATGTCCCCATGAGATGGGTGGGACTGGAATTTTGATCGAGGAATTAGATATTGAGGATATGTATTGGGAGGGGTGGTATCAGAGTCAGTGAGGCAAAGTTGGAAGGCCCAGATATAAATTCAGGGTCCACAGAGGCTGGCAGAGTGTCAGAGTGCACAGTGAGGGTCAGGGCCATGACATAGCTCAGGTGTTATAATGCCAATGAGTTGGCAGCTCGGAACTATGGTCATGGTTGCCAGGGAGGGGTGGATTGTGGGAACTGTGGAGATAGCAGCACAGAATAGGGCCTGAGTGTCATGCGCATCCGTTTAGGCTGGTCTGCTCAAAAACACGAGAGGAGGCTCTGAGGAAACAGGATTTTGTCTCTCAGTCCTGGTGGCCCAGGGTGGAGGGCATCAACAACCTTCATGACCACATCCCAGAAGTAAGCAGGTGAGTGGACACTCTGTCTTTTACCTTTTTGTATCGTTTTAAGAGATCCAGTCACAGTAGCAGCCAGTGTGCCTGTGTCAGCGGTTTTCAAGTACAGCACAGTTTTACCGAACTATTTCACCCGACTATCGGACTGTTGTCACCCTGCATCTCCAGACTTTCTCGCCATCCTTCCAAAGGGGAAGCTCTGTGGCCTAAAACAGTCTCCTGAGTCTCCTCAGTGGCCTTGGGAACACTTTTTCTCCCATCAGTTTTTGGTGCTCACACTCCAAAGATGGCATGAATGGCATCCTACGGGCCTGGTCCTGGTCTGCCTGGGGTGTCCTTCACTCTGGAGAAAATGGTCTTCCTCAGGCCCTCTTGCAGCCCTTGACAGAGTCCTGTGCTTGTTAAGGACCAATATCTTGGGTAGACTTTAGTTTCTGAAACAGTACTCCTTTTCTTCCCTCCCGCTTCTCAGAGATGCCCCTTCCTGGTTTCCTACTTTTCCCAGGCCACCAAGCTCACACTGTGGGCTCCCCCCATTCTTTGGATCTCTAACAAATTCCCAGTCCATTTGCCATGTGGAAGCAATGTGTTTAGGGTAGGCCCCTGTGCCCTTTGAGCCCCTGCAAAACGGGTGCCGGTGGAACTCTCATTCTTTCCTCTCATCCATAAGTCCCTACTGCACTGGCTTCATCCTATTCACATCCCTGGTCCTCATTTTCTGGCTTTTTCCTTAGATGGCTTTCCACAGTACTATACTTCACCTCCCATGTCTGCCATTTCCTGCCTGTCCATTAGACAGAGGATGAAGCCATCAGATACCACTGCTGAAATGAAATTTGGCCTTAGCTAAATTGGGAACAGTGCAGGATTTGAAGTACCGCCCTATGGGAACTTATGAATCAGGTTCTGGGTTAGCGTTAGAGTTAGGATTGGTGAGCGAGATACGGAAGGAATTCATGTACCAGATAATTTGCATGTGAGAGGGAAGGTGAGGGCAGTGACTTTTGAAGGTGGGATGTACTGTATGTTTCCGAGGACCTGAACATTGCGGCCTGGATATAGTGGGTAGTGATTGGACATGGAGTAGGGTTAGAACTAGATTTAGGGGATGGAATAGGCTCCCCATTTCACTCCCTGTGTAGTTTTGTGTGTGTTTGAGGGTAAGGGTTGGTGTTAATTTGAGGTTCAGTGTTAGGAATGATGTAGGAATATAAGTGCCACCTCAAGGGTTAGGGTTAGGGTTAGTATTCTGGTGAGGGATAGCCTTGGAATTTCTCTACCTGGTTATTAGGTTGTGAGTTTCCTAGTTAGTGTCAGCATGAGATTTCGCCTTAGGAGTAGTAACAGTTCAGAGTTTCATGTACTGGCCCATGGGAACTTAGGAATCAGGTTGTGGGTTAGGGTTAGGGTTAAGAATGGCGAGCATGATACAGAGGGAATTCACGTACCAGATAATTTGGGTGTGAGAGGGAAGGTGAGGGCAGTGACTTTTTTGAAGTTGGGATATACTCTATTTCCAAGGACCTGAACATTGTGGCATGTATATAATGGGTAGTAATTGGCCTGCGAGTAGAGATAGAGGTAGATTTAGGGAACGGAATAGTCTCCCCATTTCACTCCCTGTGTAGTATAGTGTGTGTTTGACAGTGAGGGCAGGTGTTAATTGGACTTTCAGGAACGATGTAGGAATATCAGGCCCTCCTCGAGGTTTCAGGGTTAGGTATAGCATTAGGGATAGCACTAGGGTGAGTGATAACCTTGTAATTTCTCTACCTGATTATTGGGGTATAGGTTTCCTTGTTAGTATCAATATCAGATTTCGCTGAAGGCTTAGCCACAGTGCAGGATTTCAAGTGTTGCCCCATGGGAACTTAGGAGTCAGGTTGTGAATTAGGGCTAGATTTAGGATTTGTGAACATGATATGGAAGGAATTCATGTACCAGATAATTTTCATGTGAGAGCGTAGGTGAGGGCAGTGACTTTTTCAAAGGTGGGATGTTCTGTGGGTTTCCAAGGACCTGAACATTGCGGCCTGGATATAATGGGTAGTGACTCGCCACCAAGTAGGATTACAGCTTCATTTAGCGGATGGAATGGACTCCCCATTTCACTCCCTGTATAGTGTAGTGTGTGTGTGAGGGTGAGTGCTGGTGTTAATTTAATGTTCATTGTCAGGAATGGTATAGGAATTTAAGTCCATCCTCAAGGGTCAGGGTTAGCAATAGGGTGAGTGGTAGCCTTGAAATTTGTCTACCTCTGTATGGGACTGTGGGTTTCCTAGTTAGTATCAGCATGAGATTTTGCCATAGGCTGAGCCACAATGCAGAATTTCAAGTACTGCCCTATGGGAACTTAGGAATCAGGGTGTGTGTTAGGGTTAGGGTTAGGAAGGGTGAGTGTGATACAGAAGGAATTCGCGTACCAGATAATTTGCATGTGTGAGGGAAGGTGAGGGCAGTGACTTTTTTGAAGTTGGGATGTACTGTGAGTTTCCAAGGACCTGAACGTTTCAGCCTGGATATAATGGGTAGTAACTGGCCACCAAGTAGGGTTAGAGCTAGATTTAGGGAATGGAATAGATGCCCCATTTCACTCCCAGTATAGTGCAGTGTGTGCTTGAGGGTGAGGGCTAGTGTTAATTTAATGTTCATTGTTAGGAATGATGTAGGAATATAAGTCCCTCATCGAGGACCAGGGTTAGGTTTAGGGTTATATTTAACATTAGGGTGAGTGATAGCCTTGGAATTTCTCTGCCTGGGTATTGAGGTGTGGGTTTCCTAGTTAGTATCAGCATGAGATTTCACCTTAGGCGCAGCCATAGTGATGGATTTCAAGTACCACCCTATGGGAACTTAGGAATCAGGTTGTGTTTTAGGGTTAGGGTTGGGAAGGGTGAGTGTGATACAGAAGGAATTCATGTACTAGATAATTTGCACGTGAGAGGAAAGGTGAGGGCAGTGACTTTTTTGAAGGTGGGATGTACTGTGCGTTTCCAAGGACCTGAACATTGCAGCCTGGATATAATGAGTAGTGATTGACCACCAAGTAGGGCTAGAGCTGGATTTAGGGGATGAAACAGGCTCCCATTTCACTCCCTAATATAGTATAGTGTCTGCTTGAGGGTGAGGGTTGGTGTTAATTAGATGTTCATTGTCAGGAATGATGTAGGAATGTAAGTCCCTCCTTGAGGGTCAGGGTTATGGTTAGGGTTAGGGGTAGGATTGTGTTGAGTGGTAGCCTTGGAATTTCTCTACCTGGCTATTGGGCTGCGATTTTACTAGATGATATCAACATTGGATTTCTCCTTGGGGTTAGCCACATGCAGGATTTCATTTACACCCTATGGGAATTTAGGAATCAGGTTGTGTGTTAGGGTTAGTGTTAGGAGTGGTGAGCATGATACAGAAGGAATTCATGTACCAGATAATTTGCGTGTTAGATGGAAGGTGAGGGCAGTACCTTTTTTGAACATGGGATGTACTGTGGGTTTCCAAGGACCTGAACATTGCAGCCTGGATATAATGGGTAGTGATTGGCCAGCGAATAGGGTTAGAACTGGATTTAGGTTATGAAATAGGCTTATCATTTCACTTCCTGTGTAGTGTAGTGTGTGTGTTTCAGGGAGAGGGCTGGTGCTAATTTGACATTCAGTGTTAGGAATGATGTAGGAATATAAGTCCCTCCTCGAGTGTCAGTGTTACGGTTAGGGTTAGGGGTAGGATTCCAGTGAGGGATAGCCTTGGAATTTCTTTACCTGGGTAGTACTCTGAGTTTCCTAGATAGTATCAGCATGAGATTTCCCCTTAGGCTTACCCACAGTGCACAATTTGAAGTACCACCCTATGCGAACTTGGGAATGTGGTTGTGGGTTAGGGTTAGGGTTAGGATTGGTGAGCATGATATGGAAGGAATTCACGTACCAGATAATTTGCATGTGAGAGGGAAGATGAGGGCAGTGACTTTTTTGAAGTTGGGATTACAGTGGGTTTCCAAGTATCTGAACATTGCGGCCTGGATAAAATGGGTAGTGATTGGCCAATGAGTAGGTTTAGAGGTAAATTAGGGGATGGAATAGGCTCCCCATTTCACTCCCTGTGTAGTGTAGTGGTGTTTCAGTGAGAGGGTTAGTGTTAATTTGACATTCAGTGTTAGGAATGATGTAGGAATATAAGTCCCTCCTCGAGCGTCAGTGTTACGGTTAGGGTTAGAGTGAGGATTCCACTGAGTGATAGCCTTGTAATTTCTCTACCTGGATATTTGGCTGTGAGTTTCCTAGTTAGTATCAGCATGAGATTTCCCCTTAGGCTTAGCCACGTGCCGGATTTCAAATGCGCCCTATGGGAATTTAAGAATCAGGTTGTGTGTTAGGGTTAGTGTTGGGAATGGTGAGCAAGAGACCGAAGGAATTCACATACCAGATAATTTGCATGTGAGAGGGAAGGTGAGGGCTGTGACTTTTTTGAAGTTGGTATGTACTGTGAGTTTTCAAGGAGGTGAACATAGCAGCCTGGACACATTTGGAAGTGATATGCCAGTGAGTAGAGTAAGAGCTCCATTTAAGCAGGGGAATGGCCTCCTCATTTCACTCCCTGTGTAGTGTAGTGTGTGTTTGAGGGTGAGGGCTGGTGTTGATTTTACCTTCCTTGTCAGGAATGATGTAGGAATATAAGTCCCACCTCGAGGATCAGGTTCATTGTTAGGATTAGGGTTAGGATTGCGGTGAGTTGATAGCCTTGGCATTTCTCTACCTGGGTATTGGGCTGTCAGTTTCCTAGTTAGTATCAGCATGAGATTTCACCTTCGGCTTAGCCATGGTGCATGACTTCAAGTAATGCCCTTTGGGAACTTAGGAATCAGGTTGTGGGGTTACGGTTATTGTTAGGCTTGGTGAGCCTGATACACAAGGAATTCGTCTACCAGATGTTTTGCATATGAGAGAGAATGTGAGGGCAGTGACTTTTTGGAAGTTGGAATGTACAGTGGGTTTTCAAGGACCTGAACATTGACGCCTGGAAATGAGTAGTGATTGGCCAGCGAGTCGGGTTAGAGCTAGATTTTGGGGATGGTATAAGCTCCTTGTGTAACACCCTGTGCAGTGTAGTTTGTGTTTGAGGGTGAGGGCTGGTATTAATTTGACGTTCAGTGTTGGGAATGATGTGGAAATATAAGTACCTCTTCCAGGGCCAGAGTTATGGTGAGTGTTAGGTTTAGGATTAGGGTGAGTGACAGCCTTGGAATTTCTCTACCTGGGTATTGGGGTGTGGGTTTCCTAGTGAGTATCAGATGAGATTTCACCTTAGGCTTAGCCACAGTGCAGGATATCAAGTACCAGCCTATGGGAACTTAGGATTCAGGTTGTGGGTTAGGGTAAGTGTAGGATTGATGAGCGTGTTACTGAAGTTATTCATGTAACAAATAATTTGCATGTGAGAGGGAAGGTGAGGGCTGTAAGACCCAAGTTTTCTGATCAAGGTGGTCTCCCTCTTTGACCTTTACTCAGAATATAAAGATCAGGTTTTCAGGGCAAAGAGCTGTAAAAATTCCATTCTGTATAACAACCTCATCCCTGTTTTTGTGTTCCTCTTTTTCTGACCCAAGGATGAACCTATCTTCTGCCCGATAGTTGCTTAAGATAGTTAGAAAATCATATGTTTAATCACGCTTTGTTAAATATAAAATTGCTTAATTGATTAATCAAAAGTTCTTTGGAAAAAGAAACTTGACCCTTTGACCTCCCTCCCTTAATTTCCAGTAAGTACCCTCTTATTCCAGTAAGTATCTCAATATCCAACAGTAATCAAAAGATAAAAATCGCATCAATAAAAAGGGAAATCCTCCCCAACCCTATATAATCATGCTTCAAAAATGGGTCAGGACTCTTCATTTTCTCATCTGCTCAGTCGGTGAAGTACGAGGGTCCAGGCTCGAGCTTGTAATAAACTCCTCATGTAATTACATTGGACTCAACTCCTTGGTTGTCTTTGATGACTTCACCATCTGGGTACAACAAGGGCCATGACTTTTTTGAAGGTGGGATGTTCTGTGTGTTTCCAGGGACCCTTGAACATTCCTGCCTGGATATAATGGGTAGTGATTGGCCATCAAGTAGGATTAGAGCTAGATTTAGAGGATGGAATAGGCTCCCATTTCACTCCCTGTGTAGTGAAGTCTATGTTTGAGGGTGAGGGTTGTTATTAATTTGACATTGAGTGTTAGGAGTGATGTAGGAATACAAGTACCTCCTTGACGGTCAGGGTAGGGTTAGAATTAGGATTATAATTCCTGTGAGGGATAGCCCTGGAATTTCTCTACCTCGGTATTGGGATATGGGTTTCCTAGTTAGTATCAGCATGAGATTTTGCCTTAGGCTTAGCCGGAGTGCAGGATTTCAAATATCGCCCTATGGGAATTTAGGAATGGGGTTGTGGGTTGGGGTTAGGGTTAGGATTGGTGAGCGTGATAGAGAAGGACATCATGTACCAGATAATTTGGATGTGAGAGGGAAGGTAAGTTCAGTGACTTCTTTGAAGTTGGGATGTACTGTGGGTTTCCAAGGACCTGAACATTGCAGCCTGGATATAATGGGTAGAGATTGGCCAGCCAGTAGGGTTAGAGCTAGATTGCGGGGATGGAATAGACTCCCCCTTTCACTCCCTGTGTAGTGAAGTGTGTGTTTGAGGGTGAGGGCTGGTGTTAATTTGACGTTGAGTGTTAGAAATGATGTAGGAATATAAGTCCCTCCTTGAGGGTCAGGGTTAGGGTTAGGGTTAGGGTTAGCATTAGGGTGAGTGATAGCCTTGGAATTTCTCTACTTGAGTGTTGGGGTGTGGGTTTCCTAGTTAGTATCAGCATGAGATTTCGCCTTAGGCTTAGCCACAGTGCTGGATTTCAAGTACCACCCTGTGCGACTTAGGTATTAGATTGTGGGTTAGGGTTAGGAAGGGTTAGTGTGATACTGAAGGAATTCACTTACCAGATAATTTGCATGTGAGAGGTTAGATGAGGGCAGTGAATTTTTGAAGGTGGGATGGACTGTGGGGTTTCAAGGACCTGAACATAGCGGCCTGGATATAATGGGTAGTCATGGGCCAGTTAGTAGGGTTAGAGCTAGATTTAGGGAACTGAATAGGCTCCCCATTTCACTCCCTGTGTAGTGTAGTGTGTGATTGAGGGTGAGGGCTAGTGTTAATTTGACGCTCATTGTTAGCAATGGTACAGGAATATAAATCTCTCTTAGAGGGTCAGGATTAGGGTTAGGTTTAGGGTTAGGATTCCAATGAGTGATAGCCTTGTAATATTTCTACGTGGGTATTGGGCTGTGGATTTCCTAGGTAGTAGTAGCATGACATTTCACCTTAGGCTGAGCCACAGTGTAGGATTTCAAGTACCACCCTATGGGAACTTTGGAATCAGGTTGTGGGTTAGGATTAGGGTTAGGATTGATGAGCATGATACAGAAGGTATTCATGTACCAAATAATTTGCATGTGAGAGGGAAGGTGAGGGCAGTGACTTTTTTGAAGGTGGGATATACTGTGCGTTTCCAAGGGCCTGAACATTGTGTCCTGGATATAATGGGTAGTGATATGCCACTGAGTATGGTTAGAGCTAGATTTAGGGGACAGAATAGGCTCCCCATTTCACTCCCTGTGTAGTGTAATGTGTGTTTGAGGGTGAGGGCTGGTGTTAATTTGAGGTTCAGTGTTAGGAAAGATATAAGAATATAAGTCCCTGCTCGAGAGTCAGGGCTAGGTTCAGGGTTAGGGCTAGGATTCCTGTGAGTGATAGCCTTGGAATTTCTCTACCTGGGTATTGGGGTGTGAGTTTCCTAGTTAGTATCAGCATGAAATTTTGCCTTATTCTTATCCACAGTGCAGGATTTGATGTACTGCCCTATGGGAACTTAGGAATCATGTTGTGGGTTGGGATTAGGGTTAGGTTTAGGATTGGTGAGTGTGATACGGAAGGAATTCATGTACCAGATAATGTGCATGTTAGATGGAAGGTGAGGGCAGTACCTTTTTTGAACATGGGATGTACTGTGGGTTTCCAAGGACCTGAACATTGTGGCCTGGATATAATGGGTAGTGATATACCACTGATTATGGTTAGAGCTAGATTTAGGGGACAGAATAGGCTCCTCATTTCACTCCCTATGTAGTGTAGTGTGTTTTTGAGGGAGAGGGCTGGTGTTAATTTGACCTTCCTTGTTAGGAATGATGTAGGAATATAAGTATCTCCTCAATGTTCAGGGTTAGGGTTAGGGTTAGGGTTAGGATTAGGGTGAGTGATAGCTTTGCAATTTCTCTACCTGGGTATTGGGGTTTGGGTATCATAATTAGTATCAGCATGATATTTTGCTTTAGGGTTAGCCGCAGTGCAGGATTGTAAGTAAAGCCCTATGGGAATTTAGGAATCAGGTGTTCACTTAGGGTTAGGGTTAGGATTGATGAGCGTAATAAGGAATTAATTCACTACAAACACTGCCTGGCCCATTGTCACTGCCTATGGATACAGGCCAACCAAACCTTGTAATTTTTCTGTTAAGAAAATCTTGTATAACTCTGTATCCCTCTGAATTTATACAGAAGACCTCAGGCCATCCGGAAGAAATACAAACCCATACCAACACATATTTATAATCTTTAGAAGGGGTTGGTATAATCATCTAAATTTTCTGTTTAGTTGTCCTTTTGACTAATATGTCTACCTGAGCATTACCATTTGCTATTGCATCTTTTCCTTCTTGGTGTTCAGAGCAATGCAAAGTAGTCAGATTCCCTCATTGCCAACAACTGTACTAACTCCTGTTTATTTTTAGTAAGTTATCCCTGTGCTGTGAGAAGACCACACTTTTATAGACTGTGCCATAGATATTCAAAGTAGCAAATAGGAATCTGTATAAACATTTACCCTCTTTTCTTTTGCCCATCTGAGAGCCTGTGAGCGCCCATAGTTCCTCTCATTGAGCTGACCATTAGGTGGAGAGGGGTCCTGCTTGGACCACTTCATCTTGAGTCATCTCTGCATAGCCAGCATAGTGTGCCCCATTTTCCCTGGAGCTACTTCCCATCCTTGAATAGGATGAAATCAGCCTCAGGCAGCAGGTCTTTTTGCAGATCTGGATGACTGGAGAACAACTCCTAAGTGATCCTGAGGCAGTCGTGGTCAGGGATCCAGGTTCTGAGGGCAAAAAAGTAGCAGGGTTTAAGGTTTTATCTAGAACAAAATATAGGTGGGGATTCTCACAGATGAGGGCCTGATATTGTTATGGAAGGAGAGGGCAAGTGACACACAGAGGCAGCAGAATGGAAGTAAAATAAAAAAGTTTACCCCATGCCAGGCATGGTGGCGCATGCCTGTAATCCTAGCACTCGGGAGGCTGAGGCAGGAGGATCGCTGTGAGTTTGAGACCAGCCTGGGCTACAAAGTGAGTTCCAGGTCAGTCTCAACTACATAGTGAGACCCTGTCTCAAAAAAACAAAATTTAAAAAAAAGTTTACTCTATTGATGGGGATGGATAGAGTCCCCCATTGGGTTACAGGTCCTTCTTTTATAGGGTTTTACAGCTTTGATCTAACTCAGTTGGTTACACTGCACTTTCACAGCTAACGTTGCTGATACCTTAAACATGATAACAAGGCAGTTGAGTTTCAACCTGGATGCAGTTCTTTGTCAGGGAAGTTACTTTTAAGATTCATTCAATTACCTACTCTAGCCAGAGGGAAGGGAACTTGTTTGATTAACAAAGCTAACAATGGTTCTTTTCACTTAAAAACTTTTGTGAGAGACTAGGTGTCTCCTGTGGTACCGGTTAATTCTGAACTAAGCATAGTGAGGGGCAGAAGTTATCTTATAGTGTGACATTTCTTAAATTTTCACTATTAAAGTTTTCCCTATCACTCAAGCAATGTAATACATCAATTGTATGTTCCACATTGTTCTATATTTCATTTGTTATTGAAATCAATTGCTATAAAGCTGATGACTTCATAAGTTTTTAAAGATCACTTTAAACTGTGGTGAGCATGTGCAGTGTGACAGACTTACTGAATCATAGTATGCTTAATTTACAATTAAGTATTCATTTTAATTACAGAGTCCTTGATTTGATGAGATCACAATAATCAAAATGGCAGAGGAGAAAGTGAATGTAAGACTGAAAACCACAAGTGCTACTATTAAAAAGCTACCATAACATGGCAGGTACTAACTATATAAATATTCTTTGAGTTAACCAATTACACAGACAAAGTAAAACACCATAACTATACAATTAATTATGTCAATTTCAGGTGATAAAATTATATTTTATGTGGTATAATAATTTAAATATATATAGCTACCAAATATCCATTGATAGATATGTATAACTTGCTTAACAATTAAAATTCAAATTTTATAACCAGTATATACTTGATGTCCTATTTTCACATTGAAATATGCTTCTTTCAAAAGTTACTTATCATTTTGTACTTTTCTAAGTCATTGTTATCAAATGATTTTAATATGTAAATTTCAATTGCTTGACATTCAAGACCATAGAAAACACACATCAGAACTTCAAGATTGAAAGGTTCATAAGCATTTTGAAGAACGGAATGTTATCACTTAACAATTTGCAGAAGGTATGAGGTTGAAAAGGCAGAAGACTACTTGATTAAGCACTCATCACATACTTAGTAGGGAGTTGGCAATGGATCAGCTTCTACCAACTCAAGTAGTCTTCACCCATTATAGAAGTTCACTTAGCCATCTCAGCTCTCTGACACACGTAGTATCAATGGTATTTACATTTCTAGGTCGAACCACTGGCCAGTTGCCATTCTCTAATGCTACCAGCAGGGGCACCATTGGGCCTTCAGGCCTTGGCTCTTCTGGTCCCCTGGGGAAATTCTCAGTTCCCTTCCTGTCCTATTTCCATTCCTAGAGGAGAGCTTCTGGGAGGAACAGAAATAACAGTGATCCAGCTACCAACTCTCTCGGGTTTGTCCATCTACGTAATTCTCACTTTGGAAACAAATGTTGTTGGGTGTTGAATTCTGTTGCCAGTTCTATTTTTTTCTTTTCCTTTCTGCATGGAATGCATCGTTCTCCATTATTAATGTTTTTCTGCATTCCATTGGGAAGGTGGCCATCATGAAAGAACCATTCCCAGACAGGTAACGTGTCTTCACTTTTCAGAGGTACACTCCTCCCAGCTACTGAGGAGGCTGAGGCAGGAGAGTCACAAGATTTATGCCAGGCTGGGCCATTAATTTAGTGAGAGGAGGCAGGGACTCTGGACACAGCTTAGTGGTTGAGCTTGCTGAGGCACAAGGTTCAACCTCCCGCATGGCAAAACCATTCAGTATCTGTTTTGTCAGCAAAACATTGTTCCATTTTTATAAATAAAGCGGTCTTTTATTTGATTGACAATAGCGACAAAGCCAAGCAAGGGTAAAAAGCCGAAATTGCACATGAAAAATAAAGCCAAAAGTACTTTTAAGAATCTAGGTAGATAAATAGATAGATAGATCGATGTGCTTTAAAGCAGTATAAACACATTCACAGGCAAAACATGAATGCTGTTGTACTTCTTGATGTGACGCTAATGTTGAAGAGAATGAGAACTTGTTTAAATTCTTGCTCAAAACATGAAGTGACTCTTGTGTTAACCACAACAAATTATTTTATGTCTACAGTCCAATATTTATAGAATATGAAATAATGCTTGCTTTGGAAAACATGTTCTGTTGGTGAAATGATTTATAGAAACAGGGCACATCACAACTATTTCAGAAACAAAAAGTGAATGTGAGTGAAAATAATAACAATGCATACATAAAGAAGCTTAATATGAATACTTTTGATAGTCAATTATGAAATTTTGAAATGATATACCCTGAAAAATTATCTTGATAAAATGGATATATACTATGTACATATAATATGTAATAAGTATTAACTGACATTTAGTATAAATATGCTATATACTTTGTGGAAATTAAACAAGATATGACTTTTGTCTGTTGACAACAGTTGAGAAGGAGTATGAAATGATCCTTTTTTGTTACTTTATGAATGTATATGACACTTCATAACGAAATCACTCCCTTTATTTGTTCTCTCCTCAAATATTTTTCTAGTATTCTTGCTTGAACTCAAGTAAGTTGATTAAGCCTAATTCACTTGGCCTATCAGTTGTCTTAGGTACTGATTGTAAGAAACATTAAGTTTACAGTTTGATAAGTGGTGCAAATTATATATTTTATATCTAAAATAATATGTATCATTTTTTACTTCAAAGATCCAGCCTTTCAAAATGAAATAAGAGGGAAAAGTCATCTTTGTACTCATCCATAAAATTTTCCTATTCATGCTCTTATTCCCTTGAGGTAGTTTTCCATTGAGAATTTTTTCCCTTCACTCTGAAGAATTTCTTGTAAGATTATGTGTTACTCTTTGGAGGGGAACAGATATTCTCAAATTTGTTTCATCTTGCTGTCAGTCTGGAAAGATCATATTTGAGTTAATGAATACTATGTTGACTGTTTTTAATTTTTATTTCAGTATTGGAAAGTTGCTGATTTATTTTCACCATTTCTCCAAGGATAGTTTGAAAAAGTAACTGTCAGATCCCAAAGTCAGTAGGTAATGTACTTTATTTTTCCTAAACTTTTCATGGGTATACCCTTGTATACATCACTAATATTCTTTGTATGTCACCCAGATATTCAGTATGTAGCTTTGGAACACAATAAAAGTATAAAAGCTGTTTAATCCATCCAATTTTAATGTATTTGTAGAGAGAAAATTTGTCAAGTAAAAGGAAGGCCGGGCATGGTAGTGCTTGCCTGTAATCCCAGCTCTCGGGGGGCTGAGGCAGGAGGATCACTGTGAGTTTGAGACCAGTCTGGACTACATAGTGAATTCCAGGTCAGTCTCAACTACATAGTGAGACCCTGTCTCAAAAAAAAAAAAAGTAAAATGAAAAGTCTCATGAAAAAATATTTTGCAGAAGCCAAAATATTCAATTTTTATTTCTTAGTTATGTGCAAATGTCTTCACTCATGAATAAAGTAAGCAGTGCATTTCTAAGCAAAATATTAACATAGTTTATTTTAATTGTTAATTTGATGCAAATTTTGACATGTTTCAGAAGTTATATGGAAACAGATGCAATTTTGGTCAAACAAAATGAAGTGATGCACACTAAAAGCAAATATTTCGTATCTACAGTAATTATATAATATTCATTAGCATTCAAGAGTGGTAAATACATCTTAATTTGAACTGATTTATATAAACAGTACATGTTAGGCAATCTGTATACATTTTTGTGAAAATAAAAAAAAATATATATATATATAAGATTGGTAGGTGTGTGGGTTTCGGTATTTCAAATATTTACAAAATGATAGAATATTTAACCAATCATACATCAAACAATTCTGAAAGGACATGAAAACAAGAACAATATATTTCTGTTTTTCTGTAGCAAGGGCTATGGCCATTATCTTTTGCTTGGCAGGGATGCAATAGTATTCAAGGAAGTTGGGAAACTGTAGTAGAAAAAATGGAAGGCTTTGAGGATACCCTGGTAGTATGTTTTTGCCATGGTGAAGATAATCATAGACCAGTTAGAAGTGGAACATTTCATGAGATTGACTAGGGGAGCATATTTGGTCCCCCCTGCTTAGTCCTATGTTCGAAACAGGGTCCACAGTGAAGAACGTTGGCAATTATTGACCAGGTCCTCTCTGTTGGAGCCTGGTTACTGTAGAATTTGTGGTTTGGCTTCATTGGCTTCTTGCTGCATAAGCGGTTGTTATGTACATAAACACGTCACATATGTGAATGATCCCAGCACCTCACTTGTGCTAGACAAGTGCTCTACCACTAAGCCACAGCCCTGGCCCTTCTGTTTGTGAGGTAAGCAATCATCTTGGACATTTGTCTTCCTGTGCCTAACTTTTTAAGGTGTAGAATTTTCTTTGAAGCCAAATAATCTTCTGAAGAGTGGATCATATTCACCTTTGTAATATATTTAAATGTTTTCATTGATTGCCCAGTCCCCCGCATGTACTAGGTATAGAGTATGAGGTGGGAGTGCATTACAACAAACATGTAAATGTGGCATATGTCAGAGCATTGAAGTTTGGGAGTAATTTTTAAAGCTCCATTATTAGCTGGGCTTGGTAGCACACACTTATAATACCAGCACAGGAAGGCTGAGGCAGGAGGATCATAAGTTTAAGTCCCACTTGGGCACTTTAGTGAGACTTTGTTTCAAAATAACAATAAAAAAGGCCTGGGAATGTAGCTCAGTGTGACAGTCCTGTGCTCAATCTGCAGTACAAAATAAATGAGCTACATTAGTAATTACTGTATTACCTATACCTCTTTGTGTTAGGATTACTATTTGCTCTAGTGATTGGAATATAAATCCTTTATTTTTCTTGATCTCCTTAAAGTTAAGAAAGTATCAACATATATACATTCAACTTCACCAGAAGAAAATTTCACTTCCTTTTTTGTAGTCTTTTTGTCCTGTATTTATTTGGGCATTTTATTGAGAATTCTATATTGATAATTCATTCGTACCTTTAATAGTTAAATGAAACAATTGTATATAGTTAAATGTGGATAATTTTGCAAGTCAGGATTCATATATGAAATGCTAAGCAATTTTAAATTATATATATATCAGTTTTTATGCCGTGTGTGTGTGTGTGTGTGTGTGTGTGTGTGTGTGTGTTTCTATGTCCGGTACAGGGGATGAATGGAGGCCTTCACACTGACCCATTTCCCTGGCCCTCTCATATTTTTTGAGTCAGGATCTCCTTAAATTGTGTAGGGTTGGTGAGAACTTGCCATCTTCCTTGCTCAGCCTTCCAGAGTGCTGGAATTACAGGCATTCACCACCACAGCTGTCTGTCACTTTTCTTTTCTTTTGGTTTTCTGAGACGGGGTCTCATTGTGTAATTGAGACTGACCTGGAACTCACTGTGTAACCCAGGCTGGTTTTGAACTCACAGCAATCCTCCTGCCTCAGCCTCCTGAGTGCTGGGATTACAGGCATGTGCCACCATGCCTGGCTTGTCAGTTTTATTTTAACATTCTAGTTTTCACTGGCATTTTGTCCTTGACGTATGTTTACAAAGAATTATGTAGCTTGATTTCCACATTTAAAATTTTCCTAATTTCTCTTTGTTGCTGGTTTCTCATTTCAGTTTG
Source organism: Fukomys damarensis (assembly GCF_012274545.1). Classification (NCBI taxonomy): domain Eukaryota; kingdom Metazoa; phylum Chordata; class Mammalia; order Rodentia; family Bathyergidae; genus Fukomys; species Fukomys damarensis. Next base: position 31,634 of record NW_022974667.1, read on the forward strand.
TTGTGTCAAAGAAAGTATTTTGTTTTATTTAATTTTGTTCAATCTATTGAGATTTCTTCTGTGGCCTGGTATGTGGTTTATGTTGGAAATGTTTCAGGTATTCCTGCAAAGCAAAATGTATTTTCTACAGTCACTGGGTGAAACATTCTGTGGAGCTCTGCTAAGTCTACTTGATTTATAATGTTCATATCATGTATAAGCATTTTAAAAGTTTTCTGCCTAGATGTTTTATCCCTTTTGAATGTGAGCTAGCTATGTGAGACGATTGGTGTGTGATCATTTCACAGTGTATGCAATTATCAAGGGTTGTCCACTTTAAATATGTGTAGATTTACTTGTCAGTTATGCTTCAATCACACTGGATAGAAAGGTTTATAAAGTGACTTATTGAAGTTTCCAAATGTTATGGTTGAATTGCCTTTTTTTTTCCTTTCCATTTAGTTAATTTTTTCTTGAAGTATTTGGGAGCTCTGTTGTTAGTATATATCAGTTTATAATTCTTATGTGTTTGTGATCAGTTGACTCAATTCTCATAAACATTTAATAAAAACCCAGCTATCCCTCTGCTAGGTATCTTTCCAAAAGAATTAAAAGAATCATACCACAGTGATATATGCACACCCGTGTTTATAGCAGCATAGTTTGTAATATCCAAAATTTGGAAAGAGCCCAATTCCCCTTCATTTAGAGACTGGATAGAGATGTGTTTTTTCTATAAAACTGAGTACTACTCAGCCCTAAGGATTGAGAAACCAGAGTCATTCATAGAAAAATGGATGCATATTGAAGCCATACTCTTAAGTGAAATAAATAAGACACACATCTGTAAATACTGGATAGTTCCTCTGGTGTGAAAAACTGAAAGTGTAAATAACATCCAAATCTGTATAACTGCTAATGTGAAATAGGAAGAAAAGGCTGAAGGTGTCTGGAAAGTGGGAAGGGTAGGGGAAAGGAAATAAGGGGAAAGAAAAATATGAGGAAAGGAAAAAATGGCAACAAAGACTTTGTAAATAGGGGAGGGGTGAAGGGAGGTCAGGAGGATGGGGAACAAATGAGAACCAAGATCTGTCATGTAAATGTACAAGATCCCAATGATAAATGTCACTGTACAGTATGCCTAAGAAGTACCAATAAACTCAATGAAAATGACAACAACAAGAACAAAAATTTAATGTCATTTTCCAGGAAAAAATCAATTTGTCTGATATTAAAATAATCATTCCAGTTTTCTTATGCTGATTTCTTATAGCTTTGTTTATTTTGGGTGGTCTAATGTTTTTTGACGTCTTTATATATTCTAGATATTAGTCCTCTGTCTGACGAATAGCTGTGGAAACTTTTTCCAGGGATGTAAATTTCTCTACATTCTGTTGATTGTTTTCTTTGCTTTGCGGCAGCTTAATTTTCTCTCTCACCCAATTTATTGATTGTTAATGTTATTTTTTGAGCAATTGGGGTTATCAATTTTGTCTTCCAGCTGACTGTTTCTATTTTGATATCTAGATCTTTAATAATTTGATTTTATTATAGTACACATGAGGGATAATTGGACTAAGTTCAGCCTTCTGCATGTGAATAGCCAGTTTTCCCAGCACCATTTTTAAAGATATGCTATCTTTGCTCCAGTGAATGTTTTTGGTGCCTTTGTCAAAGATGAAAAAGTTGAAAGGCCTGGGGTTATTTCTGCATCCTGTATTCTGTTCCACTGATTCTCATGTCTATTTTCTTGATAATAGCATGCAGATTTATCCCTGTAACTTTGTAATATAAATTGAAGACTGGGATGGTGATGCCTCCTGCTTGCTCTTGATTTTTAGGATTTCTGTTTCTATTCTGAGTCTTTTTGGGTTCTGCATCAATTTTAGGATTGTTTTCTTCAGTTTTGTGAGGAATGCTGTTGGCATTGTAGTTGTGATTGCATTAAATCTCTATTATCAGTTTTGCAGGTGTGGCCATTCTGACAAAGCTGGTTCTGCCTATCCAGGAACAAAGGTTGTCTTTGCATTTTCTGATGTCCTCTTCATTCCTGTTTGTCAGATTACTGTAGTTTCAGTTGTAGAGGTCTTTGACTCTGGTTAGGTTAATACCAGTTTCATGTTTCTTGACTCTGTTATGAAAGTTATTGTTTTCTTAATTTCTTACTTGGTGAGTTCATTATTGTTGTACAAAAATGCTACTGATTTCCTTGTGTTGATTTTGTATTCTACTTGACTACTTAATTTGGTTAGTAATTTCTGAGATCTTTTGGTGGAATATTTTGGGTCTTCTTTGTAGAGGACCATGTCACTGCAGATACTGGATTTGACTCCTTCCTTTCCTGCACATATCACATTTGTTTCTTTCACTTGCCTGAGTGCTCTGGGTATTATTTTGAGAAATATAATCAACAAGAGTGGTGATAGAGACATATTTCTCTTGTCTCTAGTATTAGAGGTAAACCTTTTAGTTTTTTCCTATTTAATAGGATGTTGGCAGTAGGTTTGTAATAAATAGCTTTTACCATATTGAGATAAAGCCCTTCTGTATTTTTTAGGGTTTTGTTTTGTTTGAGACAGGGTCTCACTATGTAGTTGAGACTTTCCTGGAACTCACTGTGTATCCCAGGCTGATCTCAAGTTCACAGCATTCCTCCTGCCTCAGCCTCCCAAGTGCTGGGACTACAAGAGTGTGACACCACACCCAGTTTAAGGTTGTTATAATGAATGGATGTTGGATTTTGTCAAAGGCTTTTCCTGCATCTATTGAGATGATCCTGTGATTTTTTTTCCTTATTTCTTTTGGGCTTACTTGTCTTGTTCCAGAGTTTAAAGGGAAAGCTTTCAGTTTTTCTCCATGTAATATGATATCAGCAGTAGTTCCTTAGAAATGGCTTTTTTCACATTGAGATAAGGTCCTTCTCTACTTATTTTCTTCAGGGTTTTTGTCCTGAAAGAATATTGGATTTTTTTGTCCAAGGCTCTTTTGCATCCATCAAGGTGATCATCTGCTTTTTGTCCTGCTTCTGTGTATGTGATATACTACATTTGTTGGTTTGCATATGTTTAACCAACCTTGCATCCCAGGGATGAAGCCTACCTTGTCATATAATATGTGACCTTTTTATGATTTGTTGCATTCTGTTTGTAGTATTTTGCTAAGGCTTTTTATTTCCATGTTCTTCTTACAAATTGGCCCGTGTTTTTCTTTTCTGGTGGGATCTTTGCCTGGGTTTGGAGTCAGGTTAATGCCGGGTTTCAGGAATGACTGGGAGTACTGCAGCCCTCTCAGTGTCACTAAAGAGCCAGAGGAGCATTGGCATTAGATCTTTCCTGAAGTTTTTGTAGAATTCAGCAGTGAATCCATCAAAATGTGGGCTTTTCTTCCTTGATAGTTTTATTTACATTACGGCTTCCATTTTATTATATGTTGTTATATTGTTTTTATTATATGTTATTATATTATTTTTATTTTCCCAGGGCTTTTTTATTTTCTTCACTCAAGTTTGATAATTTATATTATAAAGGAATGTACCCGTTGCTTCTAGATTCTCGAATTTATTGGAGTACAAGTTTTCAGAGTACTTACTGTTAATCTTCTGGATTTTGGTGAAGTCTATCTCTTTCATTTCTAATTCCATTGATGTAGGTTTTCACTTTCTCTTTTCCAGTCCTGTTCTCTAAGGCTTTGTCCATTTTGTTTATTCTTTTCAATAACCAGCTCTTCGATTCACTGATTCTTTGTAGTTTTTAATCTCAATTTAATGAATCATTGCTGTGATGTTTATAAATGCCCTCCTTGTACTAGCTTTGTATTTGAATTGTCCTTGTTTTGGTAGCACATTGAGGTGCATCATGAAGTATTTCTCTGGACTCACTCTGTTTTTGAGATGTAGACATTCCTCACTGTACTATAAATGTCCTTCTTGGACTGCTTTCATTGTATCCCAGAGGTTCTAATGTGTTGTACTAGCATTATCATTTGATTCATTTTTAAAATGAAGCAGATGAAGAGGAAGAGGATGAAAAAACACCCGTAAAGTGACTGAGATAACTGAACATAGCCAAACTCCTTGGTCATTGTATAAATAAAGAAAATTGATTGTAGGTAAATAAATCGAGAATTGAGTATCAGAACATGTTACTAGGGTAGCGCTCAAACAGCAGAAAAGCAGACTTTATACTGAAAGAAAAATGGCACTGTGAATTTTAGGACATCTTTGCCCAAGAATTCAGAATCTGGAGTCAGCGGTAAAGTGAAATTATGGGATTTTTTACTTTCATTTTACTTCTTGGTGTTACAATTTTATTTCATAAGCCTGAATTTATTTTTAGGGACTAAAGTTATGCAGGATATGCTAATCAATAAGTCAAGAACCCATCTGTACTTTCACTCTATATTCGAAACTGTTCTTCCATTTGTCCAGAAGATGGCACCAAAAACATAAATACAATAGCAGCAAGTGAAAATCAAATCTGTGGTTTACATTGAAAAGTGTTTTCCCATGTGTCCAGAAGATGGCGCAAAAGAACATCAACTATAGCAGCCGAAGAAAAAATAGATCACTAGTTCATATTCTGAAATTTTTTTCCATTTCTCAACAGGATGGCAGCAAGAATCCATCTCATACAGCAAAAAGGCAATGTCAGAGTGGTCTGAAATTGAACACTGCTGTTAATGGCACAGTTGCTTTGGTACCTCTGACTTTCACATGTGTTTATTAGATTGTTTTTGATTCTGATAAAATAACTATGAATTCATTGGAAGCTTGGTATGTGAGAGGTAACACAAGTCACACACTGTGGCAATACTCAGATGCCGTTAACATTAGCAATCTGGCATTAATCTGTACTTCGAGATATGTGATAGACAGGAGAAGCTACACGTTTCTAAATCAAAATGTTTCCTACCTCAGTTCATTTCTCTTCTACCATCTCTTGTTAAATGCTTCTGGACTCATTTCCCTAATTTCTTTGAGAAGGTGACTTTAAAATTTTTTAAATTAATTAATTACTTCTTTTGTACCAGAAATAAAAGTCTGGACGTTGAATTTTTGAGGCAGGTGAAGCACCACTGAGCTAAATCCCCACACAAGATGATGATTTTTATAGGTTACAAGGTGTTCACACAGTGGTTCTTTTTAAATTGATTAACTGATTTCAATTAGTCATTTAGGCTCTTGTCTTCCAACTAAAACAAATTTTCTCATTTATCGAATGTTCAGAAAAATACTATAGTTACCATATGACTCACTATCCAAAGTTCATGCACATTAATTGTTTACCATTTTTTCATCATTTTTGTGTACTTGTGGTAATGAGCTCCAGCAATACCCCTATTTCCATAGTTTTATTTTGAGAAAGATCCTCACTAAATTTCTAAGTTGCCCAGGCTGCAGTTGAACTTCGGACCCTATTGTTTCACTTTTCTGGTGGCTGAGATAAAATGTCTTCAGTTGACAAATATTGTGTATCCTTTATGTCCACGATCTTGAACATTAACTAGAAAAGTAGACTGCACAAAAAACATAGCATACTGAATTTTAAATACCCACACATTAATAGAATCATGGATGGATTCCTTCAACTGGCTAAAGATCTTCATAGGACATTTACCTGTGTTTGTGTAGACTTAGCTAATAGTCAATAATCTAAAACCCAATTGAACAAAATTACATAATCTATAAAATAATCTTTTAATAAAGAGGCTATTTCCAGCCTTTGGATATCAGATAATCCTACTTTCACCACATTCCCAAAGGCTCTACTACCTGTGAGGTCTCATAGCCACGTACCTCCCCCTTTGCTCCCCCTTCATCCATTACCTGCCTCTCCACTTTTCCCCTTCTATCTCTCTCTCCCTTTTTCATGATACAAAAAAGTAACATCAAAATGTGGCTATTCATGTTTGCTACGCATCACTGTAGTGGCTACTAATACAGAGTGAAACTCAGTGCTGCAGAAATACCCTGCCTCCTTACCTGCAACAAACCACCCCTGTCGCTTCCTACTGTGTGGCTCTGAGCAGGTCTGATGCTGACACCACACAAAGGGCTGTAGCCAGCAGACAGCGATTCCTGTGTCTCTTTTATCATATCTATCCTTAAAGAAAATTTCTTGAATCACCACTGAGAAGGCCAGAATTCGGAATTGCATCTCCTTGAGCTGTACTCAGGTAATGAACAGAGCACCCTGGGCCACACCTTCTAAAGGCTCTGAAATAGAACTCTTCTTCACCTTGCCACATTCTCAGGGCTGCAAATTCTTTGTCCCCTACTTATATCATCCAAACAAGCTGAAAATATAGGCACCTATCATCTCTCTCAGGCCTGGGTGACATGAGGGATAATGGAGACGTAGCCAGGGTGTTTGGTCTTTTTGAACTCTCTGTCTTTTCAGAATGTCCTTCACCAGATCCTGTAATCAACATTAGCAGGCCATATTCCCAAGGATGAGGGGGCTGAGACAAAGGATGTCTAGTCTTCCTCCTGTGGCCCTTCTTCCAAGAATGGCTTGAGGACCAAGGAGAAGGGCCATTTGCTCTGAGTTAAACAGCAATATTCTTAGTGTGCTAGGATTCAGGGGCCTTTCACAGTCTTGGGTAGAGTTGGCTCCAGTTTCCCTTTCTGCCGTCCTACTTCTCAGAGATGCCCCTTCCTGGTTTCCTACTTTTCCCCTAGCCACCAAGCCAGTACTGTGGGCTCCCTCCATTCCACGGATCTCTCCGCCAACTTCCCAGCCCCTCTGCCACATCAGAGCTTCGTGTCCCCTCCCACAATCCTACTGCAGGGGACACTGTACCCACTCAGCCACTGGACGAGCAGGCACCCGTTGAACTCTGTTTCTTTCCTTGCACCCAAAATCCCCATTTCCCTGGCTGCCTCCTGTTCACGTCCCCAGTCCTCATTCCCTGCTTCCTCCTTTCAGGCCTTCCCTCAGTACTTTCCTTCCCCTCCCTTGTCTCCAGCTTCCTCCCTTTCCATTATAGACAGAGGATCACAAATATCACATGCCATTCAAATGAAGTTTATACTTAGCCACACTGTGAGTCCTGTGCCTCATGATCCTTCAACATGTTTTGGAAGTGCTGTGTAAAGGGACATTGTAAGAAAAGACAGGGTTGGACTCAGCACATGATCTCATTGTGTTTGAGTCTCATTCATTGGTCCCAGGTGCAATGCCATACCCTGGACTAGGTACTGAAATCTCTGCGCACAGCTCCACTCAGCTCTTGGAAGGGACGTGTCCTTGTCAAATGGCTGCAAAATAGGACTGTGCTGCTAGTTTCAGACTTGGGTGACAAGCATGGGTTAGGGAGACCCAGCCAGGGCCATTGGGCTTTTTGGCAGGTCTATCTCTTCAGAAGGTCCTCCTCCACTTCCTGTCCCCGACTATTTCACTGGTGAGGGACCTGCCACACAGTTGCCTTGTTTTCCTCATGTGGCCCTGCTTCCCAAAAGAGTGGTTTTAGGCTGAACCGGAAAGGTCATTTTCCCTGAGTTAAATAGCATCTGTCTTAGTGGGCTGGTGTTCAGGGGCCTTTCACTGGGAAACTCCAGGCTGTTTATGTTACTTCTGTTTAATCCACCCATTGAGCCAAGACCACTGTTTTGTTAAATGTGTCCTGCCATCTAGGCCTCCACGGGAGATGGGTAGGAACTGCATTTTTGAGGGAGGAAAGATGTATTGACAGGAGTTGGATCAGAGTCAGGCAAATTTTGAAGGCCCAGGCATAAATTTAGTGTCCACAGGGGCCAGCAGACAGTCACAGTGCACCGTGAGGGGCAGGGCCATCACACAGCTCAGCTGTCATAATGTTAGTGAGTTTGCAGCTCAGAAGGGTGCCCATGGTTGCAGGGGAGGTGTCGATTGTGGGAACCGTGGAGACTGTAGCAGCCAGGCTTGGCCCTGACAGTTATCCCCATCCATTTGGGTGGATCTCCTGACTCCTGCACAGGCCTGCAAGGGAGAAGAAGCACTGAGGACATCGTGAGGACTTTCATCTCTCACTCATGTTTGCTGAGGGTAGAAGGCATCACCGTGCTTCCTGACCAGGTCCCAGAATTAAGTAAGCAGGTGAGTGGTCACTCTGTCCTTCATAGTTATGTCTTCTATTTAAGGAGATGAAGTCCCAGTAGCATCCCATGTGCCTTTTTCACCAGTTATCTCATACAGCTCAGCTTTACCTTGTTTTTTCTCAGGACTTTGGGATTGCAATCACCATTCATCTCCAGACTTTCACATCTTCCTTTCACATGGGAAACTCTGGCCTGGAGCTGCCCCCCTGAAACTCCTCCCTGACCCCTGGCCCTGGGTGTTATTGCAACCCAGGGAGAAAACACCAAGTACTGGGACACAGATAAAACTGAAAGAAGTTTATTATGCACATGCAGACTCCACTCTCTAAGAGAAATGAAGCCCCCTTACAAGAATGTGCATAGGTTTTATATTGTTTGTTTGTTTGTTTGTTTATTTTTGGTACCAGGGATCGAACTCGGATCCTTATGCTTGTGAGGCAGCAGAACCACTGAGCTAAATCCCTGGCCCTATATGGTTTTTTTAAACAAAGAAGTTCAAACATAGGTCAGGGCATTCACACAACTACCAGGGGGTAAGATTCAAACATACTGTTTATCTTATGCAGGAAATGTTTTATGGTCATCTTTTGTCATGCCATTTGTCCCTGGGTGGGCTGTTAACCAAGTTAGCAATTAACATATGAAAGTTTGTTGTTTGAGCAGCTCTTTCATGATGTTTCATAAGGAGAGGGGGAAGCACAATCTCTGACCTATTAGCAGGCCAGCGTGGAGCCACTTTAGCTTAGTCAGGTCTCACATTCCCCACTGGTTTTAGTTAGAATCAAATCCTGATTCATCATGGGGTGTTTTACTTAAATTTTTAGCTAAGGGTTCATAGCAATTTGAAAGTCATCTTTTTCATAGCTTAAGGAGTATAGACAGACAAATTGGGGATTAGGATCCCCAGAGCACATAGACCAGCAGAACACCTTGAAATCACCTTAAAAACATCATTTCCACAGAGAAAGTTCCATTTGGGGGCAGATTAATTACCAGTGGTAGAAGACAAATCAGCAATATCAATGCAGACACCTGAGTATTTGTGCGACTTTTAGATACCAAAAAAGAAAGTCCCATTCTTTTTTTTTTTTTTTTTTTTTTTTTTTTTTGAGACAGGCTCTCACTATGTAGTTGAGACTGACCTGGAACTCACTATGTAGCCCAGGCTCATCTTGAACTCACAGCAATCCTCTTGCTTCAGCCTCCCGAGTGCTGGGATTACAGGCGTGCGCCACCATACCCCGCTGCAAGTCCCAGTCTTAATTCCATCTAATAAGTAGCTGAGCAAAGGATATATAGTAAGCTTTACTTTACTTTAAAAAGCTTTAAAAAGATGCCCTCCAAAAATAGGAAAAACTCCTGCATAGCAGGAAATACAGAATATCCTAAAGGGCATCCAAAATTACACAGAAGTAGATATAGATATGATAGACTTGATTGATGGTATTCATTCACTGCACTTATAGACAGACTGGAAATTAGCCTCTGATTGCTGAATTTGCACACCACTTACTGTGGTGACTTATCAGGTAATTGGCATTATAAATGGCCTGCCCTTAGAGCCAGTAAAGCTTACTATATATCCTTTGCTCAGCTACTATCTGACCTCGGTAGGAATTCAGAACAGATAAACTTCCTTCAGCTGTCTGCAGCAGCTTCTCTTATCCACCCATCAGCGTCAGAATCGCCAGGGCCCCCCCGACCAAAATGATTAGGGTGGCCTTCCCGGGCCTCCCTCTGGCACCGTTGGCCTCGGTATCTGGCCGCTGGCCAAGCAGCCTGATGTCGCTGAGTAAAGCGTATCTTGCTGGGGCCTCCAAAAATGTTGTACCAAGCCAGCGAGTACACCAAATACCGGGACACAGATAAGACTGAAAAATATTTATTTCACACGTGTGGAGTCCACTCTAAGAAAACTGAAGCCCCATTACAGGATTGTGCCTAGGTTTTATAGGGTTTTTCTAAACAGAAAAGTTCAAACACAGGTCAAGGGCTTTCTCACAACTGCAAGGGAGAGAAACTCCAGATACCTTTACTTATCTTACACTTGTCTTCAAGATTAATGTTTTATGGTCACCTTTAACATCCCATCTGCTCCCGGGCAGGCTTGTAAATCAAGCTAGCATTTAGCGCAAGAAGGTTTTTGCAGTTTAAGCAGTTTTTCCTGATGTTTGATAAGGGGAGGGGAGCACAGCAGTCTCTGGGGTCATTAGCTAGCCAACATGGAGTCACTTTAGCTCAGCCAGGTCTCACAGAGAAGACCAAGAGAACATGCTGTAATGCAGGGAGAACTGGGAGTAGAGAAAAATGCCAGCCTCAGAGACAAAGACAGTTCTCTAGAAATCTTGGGTGAAGAGAAAGTAGTACTGTAGGCAAAAGAAGTCCACAGGTTAACCTGAAATCCTGTTTTAATTTTATTTCACCTTTTCACCTACCTTAAGTTCATTGACAACAGCATACTTTTTTATATATCCTAAGAGGGATTAAAGACTCGTGCAAATAGAAAAAAGTCAAGAGACAGAAGTTTGATTCCAGGTGGGAAAAGTGAAACAGAGTGAGTTCCAGATGAACTCAACAATGTGATCTAGAGCTGCATGGGGAGCTGCCAGCACCCCAGGCCTTCATCAATCTAAGAGGTGAGGAATGCCCAGCTGCACAAAGAGCTTACCAGCACCCCTGGTCTTCATTGAGCAAACAGGTGAGCTATGCCCAGCTGCAATGGGAGCTCACCAGTGCCCCAGGCCTTCATGAAGCAAACAAGTGAGGAATGCCCAGATCACCCCCCTTCTCTTCGGCCTACTGCTTGTGCCAGTACCTGGATCCATACTGCAGAGGCATACGTGGTTATAAAGTCAATTTTACTGAGGTCCAGAAGATGCAGCAGAAGTGAACAACTGCAATAAAGACACATCAGACCTCCACAGTTGGTAAGTTGGAGGGATCACCACCTTCCATCAGAGTGGAATCAGTGGATTCCTATGTGATCGGTCCTTCTCTTCCTGGTTGCAGCACTCTGGAGAAAGTGCTCTTCCTCAGGCCCTCTTGCAGCTCTTGACACATTCATGTGTCTTGTTAAAGCCCAATATATTGGGTAGACTTGGCTCCAGTTTCTGAAGCAGAGCTCGTTTTCCTTCCTCCCCCTTCTCAGAGATGCCCCTACCTTGTTTTGCCCTAACCACCAGGCCAGCACTGTGGGCTCCCTTCATTCCGTGTATCCCTCTCCCAACTTCCCGGCCCCTTTGCCACATCAGAGCACTGCGTTCCCTCCTGCAAGCCACTGTGGAGGACACTGCCCACTCTGCCACTGCAAGAACAGGTGCCCATCGAACTCTTATTCTTTCCTCGCATCCACAAGTCCCTATTTCCCTGGCTGCCCCGTATTCACATCCCCAGTCCTTATTTCCCTGCTTCTTCCTTACATGTCTCCCCTCAGTATTTTCCTTCCCCTCCCATGTCTCCAATTTCCTCCCTTTCCAGTAGACAGAAGATTATAGCCATCAAATACCAGTGAAATGAAATTTGGACTTAGCCAACATGGGAATTCTGTTTCTGGTCATTCTGCAACAGGACACGGAGGTGCTCTGTGTGGTACCAAGACAGTGATTTCGCCAAATACTGGGACACAGATAAGATGGAAAGAAGTTTTCTTCACATGTGCGGACTCCACTCTAAGAGAAGTGAAGCCCCATTGGAGGATTGTGCAGAGGTTTTATAGGGTTTTTCTAAACAGAAAAGTTCAAACATAGGTCTGGGCTTTCTCACAACTGCAAATTCCAGACATCTTTACTCATCTTACACTTGTCTTTCAGGGGTACTGTTTTATAGTCCCCTTTAACATCCTATCTGTTCCTGGGCAGACTTGTTAATCAAGCTTGCAATTAGCACAAGAAAGTTTTTGCAGTTTGAGCAGTTTTCCCTGATGTTTGATAGGGGGAGGGGGAAACAGCAGTCTCTGGGGTTCTTAGCAGGCCAGCATGAAGTCACTTTAGCTCAGTCAGGGCTCACACTGTGTTCCATGGCATTGGAAGAAAAGAAAATGTTGGCTCAGTATATGAAGTAGTTGTGTATGAGATGGATTTAATTGTCAGAGGTGCTATGTCCTGGCCTGTACTTTGGGCTGGGACCTCGGTACACATCTCCCCTTACTTCTTGGAATTAAGTCCTCCTGAAAAGGCTCATAATTAGGCCTGTGCTGGGATATTGCAACCTGTCGGGGTAAGGGAAACACAGCTAGGGCCTGTGGTCTTTTTGGCAGCTCTGTTCAGAAGGTCATCCTCCAGATCCTGCCCCCACAACTGAGCAGTCCACTTTCTACCAGGTGAAGGAACACCACTCAGGTTGCTCTGTCTTGTTCATGTGGCCCTTGTTGCAAGAGAGTTGTTTTAGGCACAAGGAGAAGGGCCATTTGCCCTAAGATAAACAGCAAAATGTCTTAGAGTACTGTTGTTCAGGGGACTTTCACCTGAAAAACTCAAGCATGTGGGTGCTTCATCTGCTAATCAGGCCCTTGAGCCTGGGCCATTGTTTTGTTAAAGTTGTGCTGTTCTGTAGATCTCCCCTTGAACTGGGTGGGACCCAGATTTTTGAGGGAGGAAAAATGAATTAAAAGGTGTTGGATCAGAGTAAATGAGGGGATTTCAATGGCCCAGATGTCCATACAATGTTAAGGGAGGCTGGCAGAGTGAGACTGCACAGTGAGGTGCGGAACCAACCCAGAGCTGGGCTGTCCTAATGCTAATGAGTTGGCTACTGAGATGAGTGGTCTTGGGGGTGGGGGAAGGGCGAATACTGGGAACCATGGAAACAGCAGCAGACAGGCTAGGCCCTGAGTGTCATCCCTGCCCCTTTGGGCAGGTCTCCTGGCTCCTGCTCAAAGATGCAAGTGTGAAGCACTGAGGACACTGAGGATTTTTGGCTCTCAGTCCTGGTGTCACGGGGTGGAGTCCATCACTAACCTTCCTTACGAGTTCCCAGAAGTTAGCAAGCAGGTGAGTGGACACTCTGTCCTTCACATTTATGTATTGTTTTAAGAGAGATGGAGTCCCAGGAGCAGCCAATGTGCCTTTGTCATGAGTTTTCAAGTACAGCATAGCTTTACCTAGTTAGTGCACAGCACTGTCGGACTGTCATCACCCTCCATCTCCAGACTTTCTCATCATCCTTCCAAATGGGAAACTCTGTGGCCCGAAGCAGTCTCCTGAGTCTCTTCCATGGCACTGGGAACACTTTTCTCCTGTCTGTTTCTGGTGTTCACACTCTAAAGGGGTCATAAGAGGAGTCCCACAGGACGGGTCCTTGTCTGCCTGGTGTCCTTCACTCCTGAGAAAATGCTCTTCCTTGGGCCCTCAAGCTGCCCTTGATAAAGTCCTGTGCCTTGGTAAGGCCCATTATCTTGGGTACACTTTGCTCCAGTTTCCCAATCAGCACTCTTTATTGGCCCTCCCGCTTCTCAAACACGACCCTTTCTGGTTTCCTACTTTTCCCTTAGCCACCAAGCCAGCATTGTGAGCTTCCTCCATTCCACGGATCTCTCCGCCAACTTCCTAGCCCCTTTGCCACATCAGAGCCTCAAGTTCCCTCCTACAAGCCCGCTGCAGAGGGCACTGTGCCCACTCTGCTACTGCAGGAACAGGTGCCCATTGAACTCTCGTTCTTTCCTCGTATCCACAATTCCCTATTGCCCTCGCTGTCTTCTATTCACATCCCCTGAGCTCATTTCCCTGCTTCTTCCTGTGATGCCTTCCCTCAGTACTTTCCTTCGTGTACCATTTCTCCAATGTCCTCACTTTCAGGTAGATAGAGGATTACAGCCATCAAACACCACTGAAATGAAATTGGAACTTAGCCACCTTGGCAATCCTGTGCCTCATCATTTTTCAACATGTTTTGGAAGTGCTGTGTAAAATGGCATTGTAAGAAATGAAGGTGTTGGACTCAGCATGGGATCTAATTGTGTTTGTGATTCCTTCATTTGTCCCAGGTTCGATACCATGCCATGGACTGTGTAGTGAAATCTTGGTAAACATCTCCACTCACTTCGTGGAAGGGATGCGTCCTTGTGGATTTGCTGGAAAATAGGACTGTGATGCTAGTCTGAGACATGTGTGACATGCAGGGGTAAGGGAGACCCAGCTGGGGCAGGTGGGCTTTTTGGCAGCTCTGCCTTTCAGAAGGTCCTCCCCTAGGTCATGTCCCTAACATGAGCAGAACACTATTTCTCAGGTGAGTGATCCACCCTACAGGTAGCCTTGTCTTCCTCCAGTGGCCCTGCTTTCCTGAGAGTGCTATTAGGGCCCAACCCGAATGGTCATTTGCCCCAAGTGAAACAGCACCTGTCTTAGCGTGCCGGTGTTCAGGGGCCTTTCACAGTAAAACCCCAGGCAGTTTATGCTACTTCTGTTTAGTCCACCCAGTGAGCCAAGGCCATTGTTTTGTTAAATGTGTCCTGCCATCTTGCCCTCCACATGAGATGGGTAGGGCCAGGTTTTCTGAGGGAGGAAATAGATATTGAGTATGTAAGGAGAGGAGTTGGATGAGAGTCAGGTGAATTTCAAAGGTCTAGGTGTAAACTCGGTGTCCACAGAGTCTGGCAGAAAGTCATAGTACACAATGAGGGGCAGGGCGATCACACGGCTCAGCTGTCATGATGCCAGTGAGGTAGCAGCTCAGAACTACGGCCATGTTTATGGAGCAGGGGTGGATTGTGGAAACCATGGAGAATGCAGCAGACAGGCTTGGCCCTGAGAGTCATCGCCATACATTTGGGCAGATCTCCTGGCTCCTGCACAAATGGGCAAGGGACAAGAGGAACTGAGGACACTGTGAGGATTTTGTCTCTCACGTTGGCTGAGGGTAGAGGGCATCACCGTGCTTCATGACCAGGTCCCAGAATTAAGTAAGCGGGTGAGTGGTCAATCTGTCCTTCATAGATATGTCTTCTATTTATGGAGATGAAGTCCCAGTAGCATCCCATGTGCCTTTTTCAGCAGTTTTCTTGTATAGCTCAGCTTTAACTTGTTTGTTCACTAGACTTTGGGATTGTCTTCACCATTCATCTCCAGACTTTCTCGCCTTCCTTTCACCTGAGAATCTCCGTGGCCTGGGACTCCATCACCTGAGACTCCTCCCTGTCCCCTTGCCCTGGGAACACTTTTGTCCTGTCTGTTTCTGGCATTCACACTCTAAAGTCCACAGGAAGGGAGTCATACCAGAAGGTTCCTTTTCTCCTTGGTTTCCTTTACTCCATCAAAATTCCTCTTCCTCGGTCCCTCTTGTAGCAGTGGACCCAGGCCTGTGCCTTATTAAGGCCCATTCATTATCTTTTCTCGTATCTCCAACACAGAACTCATTTTCTCCCTTATAACTCCACGGGGCTGCCTCTTCCTCGTCTATTACCCTAGCCACCAAGCCAGCTCTTTAAGCTACCTCCATTCCACTGATCCCTCTCCCAATTACCCAGGACACTGTTCACATTAGAGCCTCCTGTTCCCTCTTACAAGCCCACTGCTGAGGACACTGTGCCCACACAGCCACAGCAGGACCCATCTGACTATCTTGCTTTCCTCACAATCACAAAGGCTCCATTATGCTGGCTGCCTTGGTCACATCACGCTCCTTCATTTCCCTGCTTACTTCTTGGAAGGGAGTGGTCTTGTTCAAAGGCTCTTAAATAGGCCTGTGCTGGGATTTGGGGGCCTGTGTGACATGTTGGGCTAAGGGAGACCCAGCCAGGGCCTTTGGTCTTTTTGGCAGCTCTGTCTGTTCAGAACATCCTTGTCCAGGTCCTTCCGCCACTTGAACTGGCCACTTTCTCACAGGTGAGGGATCCACACCACAGGTTGCCCTGTCTTCCTCATATGGCCCTTCTTCCAATAAGAGTGATTTGAGACTCAAGGATAAGGGCCATTTTTCCTGAATTAAACAGCAAATGTCTTAGTGTGCTGACATTAAGGCACCTTTCACACAGAAAACACAGGCAGTTGGATGCTTCATCTGCTAAAGCATCCCTTGAGCCAGGGCCATTGTTTTGTTAAAATTGTCCTGAACTGTGGCAAGAGGGAAGGTGCAAGGAAAACTTACCTCCTTGAGAGAGCCACACTAGATCCCATCAATATTTCAGGTGCTCACAAAACCTTGCTTATCAGATTTTGCATGCAGCAAGTCAATCTTTATATCAGTTCATTTCCTTTAGGCTAATTTTCACAGGTGAAGAAAAGGAATTGATCAGCATGTTTTGTCTCTGACATCCCACCTGCTATCCCGTGGCCCCTGTTCTGTGCTTCAGCTCCTCCACACTGCTCCACACTGACTCATTTTTATAGAGCTGGCCAAATACATGGGCCATATTATTACCCAGAGAGACTTTATTCAGAGTGAAAGATTCCAAAGCATAGACAGCCATGACAGAAGTCTGAGAAGGCCTCAAGCACTCACCCCAACAATAGTGGAAAACAATAGTTCTCTGCATGTGCTGTAAGCCTGGGGCATTCATGAGTCGCTATGGCTAGCTGTGCCCAGTGAGATTCAAAGGCTGGAAGTGAGTCAGGTGAAGTTTGCAAGTGAAGTTGTGGTCCCTCCTTTCTTTCTCCTTCTTGTGAAGATACTCCCCAGACTTCCCACCTTGGGGACACTGAGAACTTTCCTTGGCCCTTGGACACCCACATCCACCATCATCACCACTTTAGTTGTGTGCTTCATCCACAGGAGCCAGTAAAGGTGTAACAGAGTGGAGACCTTACATGAGAATTAGTACTTGTGCAGACAGCTTCCAAGAAGAAAATTCATCAGCACTGTTTTTTCTTTTTGTTTTTCCTCCTTCTGTTACTCCCACCCCCTCCTTTCATGCCAATACAGGGCCCAGGTCATTTGTAGTGAACTATATCTGCAGTATTTTAGTGTTTTTTGGTTTGAGACAGGGTCTGGCTAAGTTTCTAAGATACATGACTGAAATTTGTCATGCAATCATTCTGCCTCAACTTACCAGACTGCTGCAATTACAGGTGTAGTACATGTTTTTCTTCTCAATAGTTCAAAGAATTGTTTGTGAATTATTTCACTGAGTGTTTACAATTTTGTATCATGCTTAGGAGTATCAGTTTCACTTGTCTACATAGCAAATAAGAAATCCTGAATTGAAGAAAAATGGGTCAAGAAAAGTAGATGGCACTAAGTTCCCAAATTATTTTAATATACATCTCAAATGAGAAAAATACATATGACCAATTAAAGAACCAATAGCAGACAGTTTCAAAAAAATAAAAAAATTGGTACATAATCCCTACAAAGCTGAAAAAGAGCATGCATAGAAAGGAGCATGTTGTACTATAGAAAACTGTTATTTTACAAGAACAAGTAGAAATTTAAACACAATGAACTACCATTAAGCCCTCTATTTACTTGACAGCACATGGCTAGGTAGATTTTTTTTTTAATTTTAGCCATTCAGATGGGTGTTTACATGCTTAGAGGTCTCCCACTATTCCTTTTTTATTCCCCAAATAATAACGACATTTAGAAACATTATACATTTAGTAGTATTTTTGCCCTCTGCTTTTGTGAAACGCCTTTTCCACACCATTTTAAAAAGTAGGTTTTCCTTCATTTGCTTGTTGCCTTGGTGGAAAAATTGAAGAGTACATAGCCTTCTGAAGCACACATTGAAAAATTATAAATAATTGGTGTATAATCATAATGCAAATCTCAAACTACAAAATAGAAATGAAAACATAGAGTTCTTTCTCTTACCAGTATGTAACTGTGTAGAATTTAATATAAAAATTTAATCTCCCCAACATGTTTGGTATGATATAGCCCAAATTGTCTATAATCAAACTGGGTGTTACAATAAATGTTAAACAGCTCTTCAATGATGATAAATTGTACTTTTAATAAATATAATGATGCTATTATAATGAAATAGAACATTGCAAAGCACACAAACCCCAGAATTGAAGAAAGAAAATTCTGTGCAACAGAAGGGAATCAAGAAAAGCAAAATCAGGCTAGGGTTTAGCTCAGTGGTTCGGTGCCCTGCCTTGCAAGCACAAGGATCTGAGTTCAATCTCCGGTACCAAAAAACAAACAAACAAAGCAAGAAAAGCAAAATCAAACAATTATTTGCTCATCTCAGAGAGCTAATACCTGTGAGCAATACACGTGGGAATGGCTTTTCTTCTATGAATAACTATGATAATGAGCTAGGGAGTTCAGATGAAACTGTCAAATTACAAAATGACAGCAAAACTGGCAGAATAGTTTTGTAATGATGAAATTGAATCAATTCTTAAAATTATTTGTCTCAAATCCTTCAACCCCTGTTGGCTTCATTGGAGAATTGTAACAAACATTGGTAAAAAATTAAAACCCAAATACAGAAACTTAGGGCACAGAAATATTTGGAACAATCTCTACTATTGCTTGGATAATACTTGAGCAGAAGCTGGTAAGCAGAGGGCATCCTTCTTATCACTCTCCCTGCTCACACACCAGGGGTGGTTTTACCTCCATTTCTTTGTGAAATACTTCTTCACTATCAGCCTATTCCATAGCATGGATTTGAACATATTCTCCTGTTCCTGGAAGCAGCCCAAGAAGAGGAAAATAAGGGGCACCTTAAAGAAATGAAGAGTCAGACTCTCCTCATGTCTGTCCTTCTCCCTTGTTCACTCCAGTGTGGCATGGGAGCACTTTTACCATAGCCAAAAAGACTATTAAATTCTGGCCATTCCAGGGTGATACAGATTGATTAAAATACAAACAAAATACAAACTTCAATTTATTTCACATTCCCTAGTCACATTCCCTAGCAAAAAAATGCCTTGATAACCTCAATAATTTAAAAATCTCTCAGTGAGTTTGGCTTGGGTATTCTCATAAATGATGAAAAATAAAATAGTTCAATAGTTAAAAAATGCATCACCAGGTGTCTGTAGATCTAAGGTAATTATTCTGTGCTAATTTTATGCCTTTTCAGTTTAAGGAATAAAAATAATCAACATGAAATGTTTTTCACATTATTTGGTAAATGGAGTTAATAAGGTGGCAACTGAGCAGTTTGCTATTTGTCGGAATGACCAGTGACAAAAAATAGTGCTTTCTTCAAGTACCCACTGTTATTGATCCCACAGGGACAGGGAATGCAAGTGTTATAATGATGAACAGTCGCTCTCAGTGAAAATGAAGCTTATAGGGAAATTCAAGGAAGGAGCTGTTCATACAGTACAAGGTTCCTTCCCTTTAGTCTGATCAGTGAACACCAGAGGCTGGGATATGCATTAGTTTATACCAGGAAGCTGTTTGTCTTCGTGGGTCCTAGACACTGTTCTAGCATTGTGGTTACTACAGCTCTCCACGGATGAAAATAAAAACAAACAAGGATTAGGAAAGTAGCTGCATTTTTATGATAATAGTATACACAAATACATACATGAAAAATGCACATGATCAATAAGTTTGGGAAAATGGATTTTGGAATCATGTCATAATCAGAAGAATGTAATTTTTAAAGAGTTATTAGTATATTTGTTTTATAAATTAGGAAACATGATACATCAGTGGCTCCTGACAATTAACAATATAAAACCAGTTATTTCTCTAAGGATTTGAATAAATGATATTCGTCACAAATCCAGTTTGTAATTTTAATTAACCAACTTTATGCTTGGCAGTGTATTAAATATGGTCTCCTTTCTGTTTAGGATTCAACTGGAATTTATTTTTCAGTAAAAGTTTAGTCCTATTGTTCCTTAGGAGAATACGGTTTTGCTTTATTTTTGATTTGGGGTGATTGTATGAATTTATAGAAGTGTGATTTATGGTGGAAAAATATGAGAACTCAAGCAATGTAATGCATCAATTGTATGTTCCACATTGTTCTATATTTTATTTGTTATTTGGTATAAAGTTGATGAGTTTATAAGTTTTTAAAGGTCATTTTAAACTGTGCTGAGTATGTGCAGAGTGACAGACTCAGAGAATCATAGTATGCCTAATTTACCATTAAGTATTCATTTTATTTACAGAGTCCTTGATCAGATGATATCAAAGTAATTGAAATGGCAGAGGAGAAAGTGAATTTAAGACTGAAATCCACAACTGCTACAATTAGAGGTCCAGGGATTTGGCTCAGTGGTTCTGCTGCCTGCCTTGCATGTGCAAGGGCCTGAGTTCCAACCCTGGTACAAAAAAAAAAAAAAAAAAAAAAAAAAAAAAAAAAAAAAAAAAAAAACAACAACAAAAAGTGCTACTATTAGAAAGCTACCATAACATGGCAGGTACTACATAAATATTCTTTGGGTTAACCAATTACACAGTCAAAGTAAAACACCGAAACTGTATAATTAATTATGCTAATTCCAGTTGATAAAAAATTATGTTTTATGTGGTATAATAACTTAAAAATCTATAGCTACCAAATAACCATTGACAGATATGTATAACTCACTTAACAATTAAAATTTTATAACCAGTAGATACTTGATGTCCTATTTTCACATTAAATAAAAATATGCTTATTTGAAAAGTTACTAATCTTTTTATATTTCTCTCCATAATTGGCTATCAAAGGATTTTAATACATAAATCTCAATTGCTTGACATTCAAGTCCATATAAGACACACATCAGAACTTCCCTTTTTTTTTTTTTTTGAGACGGGGTCTCGCTATGAAGTTGAGACTGACCTGGAACTCACTATGTAGCCCTGGCTGGTCTCGAACTCATAGGGATCCTCCTGTCTCAGCCTCCTGAGTGCTGGGATTACAGGCAGGTGCCACCACACCTGGCACTTCAGAATTTCAATATTGAAAGTTTCATAAGGATTTTGAAGAAGGAAATGTATCACTTAACAACTTCCAGAAGGTATGAGGTAGAAAAGGCGGAAGACTACTTGATTAAGCACTCGTCCCATACTAAATGGGGAGTCGGCAATGGGTCAACTTCTAGTAACTCAGGTAGTCTCAACCCTAATAGAAGTTCACTTAGCCGGCTCAGCTCCCAGTCACATGTGGTATCAGTGGTATTCAAATTGCTAGGTCCAAGCGCTGGCCGGTTGCCATTCTCTACTGCCACCAGCAGGGGCACTGTTGGACCTCCAGGCCAGGCCTCTTCTGGACCCCGGAAAATTCTCAATTCCCTTCCGGTCCTATTTCCGTTCCTAAGACAGAACTTCCGGGAGCAACAGAAATAAGGGTGATCCAGCTACCAACTCTCTCTGGTTTGCTCATCTATGTGATTCTCAGTTCGGAAACAAATGCCGTTGGGTGTTGAATTCTGTTGCCAGTTTAATTTTTTTATTTTCCTTTCTGCACGGAAAGCATCCTTCTCCGTTAGTAATGGTTTCCTGGATTGCGTTGGGAAGGCGGCCTTCATGAGAAAACCGTTCCCAGACAGGTATCGTGTCTTCACTTTTCAGAGGGTTTTGATTTTTTTATGTGGCACTAGTATTGTTTATCTTTCCTATAGATCCCAAATATATATCGAGCTAATGAAATATTTTAAATTCTCAGTAACTGGCGAGGCCTGGTGGCACACTCCTCCCAGCTACTGAGGAGGCTGAGGCAGGAAGGTCACAAGTACTATGCCAGGCTGGGCCATTAATTTAGTGAGACCCACTCTTTAGAGAGGAGGCTGGGACTCGGGAGGTAGCTTAGTAGTTGAGCGTGCGGAGGCCCAAGGTTAAACCCCCATTTGGAAAAACATTCAGTATCTGTCAGCACATCATTTTTGCATTTTTATAAATAAAGAGATCTTTTATTTGATTGACAATAGCGACAAAGCCAAGCAAGGGCAAAAAGCCAGAAGTGCACATGAAAATAAGAAAGCCAAAAATACATTTAAAAATGTAGGTAGAGGGGCCGGGGATTTAGCTTAGTGGTTCTGCCGTCTGCCTTGCAGATGCAAATACCAGAGTTCAATCCTCAGTACCAAAAAAAAATCTAGATAGATAATGAGATAGATAGATGGATGTGCATTAAAGCAGTATGAACACATTCACAGGCAAAACATGAGTGTTGTTATAGTTCTTGATCTGACGCTAATGTTGAAAAGGATAAGAACTTGTTAAAATTATTGCTCAAAAAATGAAGTGACTGTTGTGTTACCTACACCAAATTATGCCTACAATCCTATATTTATAGAATATATAATAATAACGTCTTACTTTGGAAAACATGTTTTGTTGGTGAAATGATTTATAGAAACTGTATATCACAACCATTTCAGGAACAGGAAAATGAACGTGAGTGAAAATAATAGGAATGTTTACATATAGGTATTTAATAGAAGTATTTTTGATAGTCAATTATGAAATGATATGGTCTGACAAATTAACTTGATAAAAATGCATATATAATATATAATAATAAGTATTAACTGACATTTAGTATAAATATACTATATATTTAGTAGAAGTTAAACAAGATAAGACTTTCATGTGTTGACAACAGAGTTGGGAAGAAGTAGGAAATGATCTTTTTTGTCCCTTTATGAATATATCTGAAAGTTCATAACAAAATGACTCCCTTTATTTGTTCTCTCTTCTCAAATATTTTTCAAGTATTCTTGCTTGAAATCAAGTAAGTTGATTAAGCCTAATTTCCCTTTGCCTCTCAGTTGTTTAGGTATATATTCTTCTCTGGTTGCAAAAAACGTTAAGTTTACAGTTTGATAAATGGTGCAAGTTATATAATTTATATCTAAGATAATATGTGTCATTTTTTACTTCCAAGATCCAGCCTTTCAAAATGAAGTATGAGGAAAAAGTAGTCTTTGTACACATCCATATAATTTTCCTCTGCATGCTCTTGTTCCCTTTAGGTAGTTTTCCATCAAGGATGTTTTCTCTTCAGTCTGAAGAATTTCTTGTACGATTGTGTGTACTGTTTGAATGGGAACAGATATTCTCAAGTTTGTTTCATCTCGCTGTCAGTCTGGAAAGATAGTATTTGGGTTAATGTATAATATGAGGACTGTTTTTAATTTTTATTTCAGTATTGGAAAGTTGCGGATCCATTTTTACCATTTCTCCAAGTATGGTTTGAAACAGTAACTGTCAGATTCCGGAAGTATCAGGTAATGTACTTTAATTTTCCTAAGCATTTCATGGGTATATCCTTGTATACATCACCAATATTCTTTGTATTTCACATTCAATATATAGCTTTGGAACACAATAAAAGTATAATAGCTATTTAATCGATCCAATTTTAATGTATTTGTAGAAAGAAAATTTGTCAAAAGTAAAATGAAAAGTCTCATGAAAAAATTTTTTCCAGAAGCCAAAATAATTCAATTTTTATTTCTTAGTCAGATATGTGCAAATGTGTTCACTCATGAATAAAGTAAGTGATGCATTTTCCAAGCAAAATATTAATATAGTTTATTTTAATTGTTAATTTGATGCAGTTTTTGACATGTATGAGAAGTTGTATGAGAACAGATACAATTTTGCTCAAACAAAATGAAGTGACGCACGTTAAAGCAAAATATTTCAAATCTACAATAATTATATATATTCATTAGCATTCAGGTATGGCAAATACCTCCTAATTTGAACTGATTTATATAAATAATACATATTAGGCAATCTGTATACATTTTTGTGAAAATAAAAATGTATGTATGGACTTTGTACATGTGATGGTTTTGGTATTTCACATATTCACAAAATGATAGAATATTTAACCAATCATACATCAAACAATTCTGAAAGGACATGAAAACAAGAACAATATATTTCTGTTTTTCTGTAGCAAGGGCTATGGCCATTATCTTTTGTTTGGCAGGGATGCAATAGTATTCAAGGAAGTTGGGAAACTGTAGTAGAAAAAATGGAAGGCTTTGAGGATACCCTGGTAGTATGCTTTGGCTTGGTAAAGATAGAGACCAGCTAGAAGTGGAACCTTGTATAAGATTGACTAGGGGAGCATATTTGGTCCCCTCCACTTGGTCCCAAGTTTGAAACAGGGTCCACAGTGAAGAATGTTGGCAGTTATTGACCAGGTGCTCGGTGTCGGAGCCTGGTCACTGTAGAATTTGTGGTTTGGCTTCATTGGCTTCTTGCTGCATAAGCGGTTGTTATTTATGTTCTGCTCATTCTCGGTCTCTCTGTTGTGCCTTACAGTAGATACAAAAGTAACTGTACAGGGAAAATGAATATATTTAATGTGTTTGATAAATATAACATTTAAATAAATACTAAGCTTTTCTTTTTATCATGATACCACATTACTGAGAAAGAAAAAAATGGTACTGGGTTTTGGGAAATTAAACTCATATTTTTAAGCAAATTAAAACTTTTTCCTACCAGTTATAAATGGTAATTTTTCTTCTAGGACTATATTCAACAAAACTACTCACAAATATTCATAAAGTTTTGGTTAATGGTGAAAGGTCTGTTTTTTGTTTTTCATTTTACTTGAAGGGAAGGGGGTGAGATAGGGTCTCTCTGTGCAGTGTAGGCTGGCTTTGAACTCAGTGTGTAGCCCTCTCAGGCCTCAGACTCATGGCCATCCACCTCCTGCCTCAGCCTCCCCAGTGCTGGGATTTCAGGCATGAGCCACTATGCCCAGCTGAAAGATGTGTTTTTC
Source organism: Fukomys damarensis (assembly GCF_012274545.1). Lineage (NCBI taxonomy): Eukaryota > Metazoa > Chordata > Mammalia > Rodentia > Bathyergidae > Fukomys > Fukomys damarensis. Next base: position 56,275 of record NW_022974667.1, read on the forward strand.
ATTAAATTGTGTTGTGTTCATACAGTCAGAATGCAGCTCATACATACTTGCAGAGCCTATGTTCGATTAGTATTACTTATAAAGAAAAACATTTTGTTTCACATGTATGTATATAAACACATCACATATGTCAATGAGCCCAGCACCTCACTTGTGCTAGACAAGTGCTCTACCACTAAGCCACAGCCCTGGCCCTTCTGTTTGTGAAGTAAGCAATCACCTTGGACATTTGTCTTCCTGTGCCTAACTTTTTAAGCTGTAGAATTTTTTTAAAGCCAAATAATCTTCTGAAGAGTGGATCATATTCATCTTTCTTTGTTTAATATATTTCTGTTAAATGTTTTCATTGATTTCCCAGTTCCCAGCATGTACTAGGTATAGACTATGAGGTGGGAGTACAGTACAGCAAACAAGTAAATGTGGCATATGTCAGAGTGTTGAAGTTTGGTAGTAATTTTTAAAGCTCCATTAATAGCTGGGCTTGGTAGCACACACTTATAATCCCAGCACAGGAAGGCTGAGGCAGGAGGATCATAAATTTAAGTGCCTCCTGGGCACTTTAGCGATACTTTGTTTCAAAATTACAATAAACAGACCTGGGAATGTAGCTCATTATGACAGTCCTGTGCTCAATCCACAGTACAAAATAAACAAGATACATTACTAATTAAAATATTACTATACCTCTTTGTGGTAGGATTACTGGTTGATCTAGCGACTGGCATATGGATCCTTTACTTTTCTTCATCTCCTTAAAATAAAGAAATTATCAATTCATGTACATGCAACTTCACAAGAAGAAAATTTCATTTCTCCTTTTTTGTAGTTTTTGCCCTATGTATTATTTAGGCATTATATTGAGAAATTTGTATTGATAATTTATTTGTACCTTTACTATTTAAATGAAACAATTGTATATAGTTAAATGTGGGTGATTTTTGCAATGAGGTATTATATACAAAATACTACTTAGCAATATTTAATTAGAAATATCATTTCTTAGGCAGTGTGTGTGTGTGTGTGTGTGGTATAAGGGTTAAACTCAGGCCTTCATACTGATATATTTCCCTTGCTTTTTATATTTTTTGAATCAGGGTCTCCTTCAGTTATCTAGGTTTGGCTAGCGCTTGCCATCTCCCTGCTTCAGCCTTCCAGAGTGCTGGAATTACAGGCATTCACCACCACAGCTGGCTGTCAGTTTTCTTTTAATATTCTACTTTTCACTTGAATTTTTCCTTCACATATTGTTTACATAGAACTATATAGCTTGATTTCCACATTTAATTTTTCTGCTCATTTCTCTTTGTTGTTGATTTCCAATTTCAGTTTGTTGTGCCAAAGAACATACTTCATTTTATTTAATTGTTTTTATTTTATTGAGATTTCTTCTGTGGCCTGTTATGTGGTTTTTGTTGGAAATATTCCAGGTATACCCACAAAGAATGTATTTTCTACAGTTATTTGGTGAAATATTCTGTAGAGTTCTGCTAGGTGTACTTGATTTTATAATGTTCATATTATATATCAGCATTTTAAAATTTTTCTGCCTAGATGTTTTATACCTTTGGAATGTGAGCTAGCTATGTGAGATGATTGGTGTATAATGATTTCACAGTGTATGCAATTATCAAGCATTGTACACTTTAAATATGTGCAGATTTACTTGTCGGTTATACTTCAGTAGCGCTGGATAGAAATGTTTATAAGGTGATTTATTGACGTTTCCAAATATTATGGTTGAGTTGTCTTTGTTCCCTCCTCCATTTGGTTATTTTTGCTTGAAATATGTTGGAGCTCTGTGGTTAGTATATATCCATTTATAATTTTATGTCTTTGTGATCAGTTGACTGTATTTATTCTCATAAACACTGTTTTTTTGTACCAGGGATCAAACTCAGTACCTTGTACTTGCAAGGCAGGCACGTCACCCCTGAGCTAAATCCCTGGTCTTGTTATCAACGTTAAATAACATTTTTAGAAAAATGATCAATTTCTCTGATGTTAAAATCATTCCTATTTTCTTATGTTTGATTTCTTATATACTTTTTCCATTCTTTCAGTATACTTGCATGTTGAATATAATGTGTCTCGTGAAGTGCTGATATTTGTATCTTATTTTTTTATTTAGTCTAAAATTATTTTTCTTTCCTTGAATTGCTTAATCCATTCACATTTAATATTCTTTTTTTTTCTTTTTATTGAGTTTATTGGTACAATCTAGGTATACAATACAGTTACATTCATCATTGGGATTCTATACCTTTACATAGTAGGTCTTGATTCTCATTTTTTCCCCTTGTCCCTGCCCTCCCTTCACCCCCTCCTCCCCTCCCCATTTACAAGCACTTTATTTCCATTTTTTCAGTTTCTCATATTTTTTTTTACATTTAATATTCTTGATGTTGGATTTATGTCCACCAGTTTGCTTTCGATAGGACTCGTGATTATTTTTGTCTTACGTTTCTCATTAAATACGTTTTCATTGAATAATTTTGTTACATTTTAGTGTCTTTGATCATTTTTCCATGCTTTTGTGTTATTAGACAGATTTATGTCTCTGATTTACAGATTTAATGTATCACAAAATGCTTCAGATTGACACTAAATTAATCTATACATCTGTTCGGTTGATCCATGTGTATCTAGTAAGATACAGAAAAGTCCTATGGTACCTCCTGCATGTTGGTATTTTTATATATATTATGTTTATATATGTTACAGGCAAAAATACATTGCTACACATGTTTTTGTGTAAATCCTATGTCAATTAAAGAATGTAGGAAAGTGAAATGCATTTATAGATTTCATATTATTTCATATAAAAATTCTTACCCATTATTTATCATTGCCTTTCTTGCTGTGAATTTGTGTTCCTTGTGTTTTTTGTTTTTTTTCTTTCTTTCTTTCTTTCTTTGCAGCACTGGGAATTGAACGCAGGGCTGCATGCTTTCTAGGAATGCACTCTACCACAGTGCTGTGTGCTTTCATCCCTATCTCTTTTCATTTTCTATTTTTATTTATTTATTTTTTTGTTTTTGGTACCAGAGATCGAACTTGGGTCCTTTCGCTTGTCATTTTCTATTTTTCTTTTGACACATGGTAATGCTAGGTCCCTAAGATTCCTTGAGTGTCCTGGAACTTGTGATCTTCCTGCCTCAACTTCTTGCGTAGCTAGAATTACAGGTGTGTGCTCTCATGCTCAGCTTGATTTAAATTTTTTATTCCTCTTGCGTTTTATTCACTACACCCTTCTTCACGTTTTTATTGCCAAACGTTTGTTATTTTATATGACTTTAACACAGTTTTAGAGTCGTGCAGATGTCTTGTTGAGCAATGTCGTGTTTTTACCTCATGTGGGGAGGTTCCAGCTATTATCCCTCTGGATATATGTTTCTGTCCTGCTCTGTTTTCTTCTGCATATGTTGGTGTTCTTTTAATTTTTTTTTTTTTTTACACTTTTTGAGAGAGGTCCTCACTATGGAGTTCAGGCTGGCCTTAAACTCACAGGAATTCATCTTCTTGCCTCTGCCTCCCTAATGGTGGGATCACAGATGTGCACCACCATGCCTGGCTGGTGTTCTTGATGATGTCCCACATTCTTCTGAGGCTCTGTTCATGTTTCCTTACTCTTTTTATTCTTTTTTCTTTCTTTTCTTAATCTTACATAACCCATTTTGGCTATCTTCAAATTTGCACACATACGCTGCTTACCACTATAAAAGGAATCTCATTTTATGTTTACTTTTGAGCCAATCACAGATTCTTAGATCACAGGATTCTCCATATTACCATAGCCTTTCTTTATAATTAAAGTCTAGATTTGTGCTTATATGGTATTTTCTATTCAGTGGTATCATCTATTCTTTTTATTTTTTAAGTTTTTTTTTTACTGAAATTTTAATTAACACCTAAAAAGTTAGAAATCATACATATTAATGGAGAAAGAACCATGTGATAATTTCAAGTATGTGTGCATTGTGTAAGGTTTCCCTCAGGTTAAGTGAATCTGTCTCAGTTATTAGTTATTCATGGCAAAACATTCAAAGTATTATTTTCTAGCATTTGAAATGTAAGCATAGTTTCCTTCAGTTTCGTGGATATATAGTTACAATGCTGTTACGAAGTCTTTGCCTACTAGTACAAGTGTGTGGTTTCCCTCACAGGCAGTCAGTCTCTCCTTGCCTTTTCCCCTATATCTACGTCACATTTTCATGTTTCTTTGCACATCTCAGGGTTGTGTGTTGTGACAAACTGTGCATAGTAGAGAGTATAATTCAGCAGATCAGCCTTGGTTTTTTTTTTTAGCAACTTGACTAGTTCTGTGATGTGTTTCCATTGCAATGTGCAGATTTTGATACCTTACTCAGGCATTCTCTGTGGTCCTATCATTGAACCTGCCTTCGTAGGAATCCTGCTTTGGCCAACAGGAGACATTTATTGGTCAAAGGTTGTACTCAAGTTACTGCATCTGGAAGATGTTCACGCTTTACCTTTGAATCGATTTGTGTCTTGTAGACTGCTTTCATGCTTCTTGTCTCAAAGTGCAGCTTCCACATTGAAATGAATAGACTAAGTGTGAATGTATTTTGAAGCTTGACTGCATAGGAGTCACCCAGTGTTAGAACAGCTCTGTTGTTAGCCAGTAATTGGCCAGAGATTATGCATAAGCACCTTGAGACTAAATGCTCTCTGCCTTGCTGATAAATTTGTTATTTGGGAAGGCTTTCAAGTCTCCCTCCACATCCTACTCTATAGCTCTTATGTGGATACAACCTAGATATCACAGACAGCCTTCCTGACCCCAGAAATAAGTATGATCCCAAAAGGACCCTTCTTGGCCATTTTGTCCTGTGGCTGTCTCTGTTAAATTTCTGGCTGCTTTGCCATCTGTCTTGTTGATGCTGCTACTATGGAGCAACCTTTCCCAATAGCTCACCACCAATATCTCCCTCATTTTTGAAGCCTGTAGACAGGGAATCTTCAGGTTCTGTGTCAGAGTCAGCAGGCTCAGGCGGAGCTGTGAAATACCAGTAGTGACAGCCTGCATGTTCCCCTAGGTAAAATCTCACCAATACGAACTACTTCCTCCCTAGGGTGCACCCTCTGCCCAACAAATCAGACTGGGGAAGGGCACCAGCAGGGCCCAGTCACAGCAGTCCTGTGTTCCTGAGGTGGAGCCCTTGCCCTATCAGTGGGAACTGGCTGAGCAAAATGTGACCCAGTCATCTTGACTGTGCTTCCCTGGAGCTTCTTTAGCAGGCAGCACACAGGGGGTTAGTGAATGCTAGCCCACCTGTCCTGGTGTAGTGAAATTGGAGCCCTGCTCTGCGTGCTTGGAGAAGAGAGACTTATTATCTTTTTGCCAACCTTTTCTGCCGTGGAGATTCTGTAACACCTCTCTGGGGCCAGAGTGCATGAGAGCAGATCACAGCTCAAATGCCAAAGACTTGCTATTTATACCAAGTTTTGGCAGGCTTCACTGAATGTTTTCTCATTTGCTATATGTCCTTAGATTTATTTCCAGATGTTTGTGTTTCTAACTTCATATCCCCCACTTCAATGATGGTTTTCTAGGAGATTGTATTCACCCAGCTCCACACACATGCATTACTGATGTACCTTTTCAGGTTTATTTGGAATAAGACACTCAGATTTTCAAGTTATGTTCTGGTAAAACAGTGGTGGCTATGAGTACATTTACAGGAAGTATGATGATGTCACTAGCTCTTTTGCAAAGTAATTTTTTTTTCCTCTAACTGGAGTAATGGTTAAGTATAAATAATTAACAGACTTAATGCTATTCCTTTTTATTAGTACATTTTTGGAGTATATAGATTACACTAATCATCCAGAGTTGCTACATGTACCTAACATATCTTAGTTCTTTTTATATTTCGTCACTTTCTTCTCCCACCTCTCATTTTCTTCCATCTCTTGGTCCCATTACCTTTTGCAAAAGATCAATGTCTCTGCTTCTTATTGTCTTTTATTTTGCCCTTTAATTTATTTATATTTTGGGATTCTCAGACATGAGAAATCAAACAAAATTTAAATGTATCTGATTTATTTCACTTAATATTATGGTCTCAAGATACATAAAATGTCCTACAAATGAGTCAACATTATCCTTTTTTATGGCAGAGAAGTATTCCATTGTGTAAAAATACGACATTTTCGTAATCCATCTCTGTCAGTAGACATATAGGCCTCTTCCAAGTTTAGCTATTTTTTGTTCTGTGTCTCTATTTGGAAATCAGTATGGTGTGCATGTATCCCTGCAGTGTGATGCCTTGAGCCCCTTTGGAAAGATAGAAGAGGAGGAGCTGGGTTACATGCAATTTCTAATTTTAGTTGTTTGAGATATCTTCACATTGTTTTCCAAAATGGGTGTACAAGTCTTGATGATAGCCATTCTTTCCAGGGTAAGATGGAAAGTAGTTGTTCTAGTTGGCATTTCTTTAAGGCCATACATGTTGACCGTTCTTTCCTACTTTATTATCCCTTTGTACTTCTGAAAAGTATTTGTTCACTTGATTGGGCTGCTTTTTCATGTGGTCTTTTATTTTGGGAGGCCTAAGGTTTTTTGAGGTCCTTATATATTCTAGATATTAGTCTTCTATCTGAGGAAGAGCTGTGGCAACATTTTCCAGGGATGTAAATTGTCTCTACATTCTGTTGATTATTTCTTTGCTTTGTGGCAGCTTAATTTTCTCTGACCCAATTTGTTGATTATTAATGTTATTTTTTTTTTAGCAATTTGGGTTATGTTCAGAAAGTTCCCTATTTTATCTTACAGCTGTTTCTATTTTGATATCTAGAACTTTATTCCAATTTGATTTTATTATAGTACATAGTGAGAGATAATTGGTCTACTCTCAGTCTTCTGCATGTGAATAGCCAGTTTTCCCAGCACCATTTTTAAGCAGAGGGTATCTTTTTGGTGCCTTTGAAAATGATAAAAAAGCTGCAAGGCCTGGGGTTGTTTCTGCATCTTCAGTTCTGTTCCACTGATTCTCATGTCTTCTTCTGTGTCAGTACCATGCAGGTTTATCACTGTTATTTTGTAATATACACTGAAAACCGGGATGGTGATGCCTCCTGCTTGCTCTTGTTTTTTTGGGATTGCTTTTGCTATTCTGGGACTTTTCTGGTTTGGCATAAATTTTCAGATTGTTTTCTCTAGTTCTGTGAGGAATGGTTTTGGGGATTTTGTTTTGGTTTGCTTTGGTTTGGTTTTTTTTTTTTTTTTTTTTTTTTTTTTTTTTTTTTGTACCTGGGATCAAACTCGGTACCTAGTGCTTGCAAGACAGGTGGTTGAACCACTGAGCTAAATCTCCGGCTGGCGTTGGTATTTTGATTGAGATTGCATTAAATCTCTATACCAGTTTTGGAAGTATGGCCATTTTGGCAAGGTTGGTTCTGCCTATCCAGGAACAAAAGATGTCTTTGCATTATCTGATGTCCTCTTAGATCTCTGTTTGTCAGATTACTGTAGTTTTTGTTGCAGAGGTCTTTCACTTACTTGGTTAGGTTAATACCGATTTCATTTTTCTTGACACTGTTGTGAAAGTTATTGCTCTCCTAATTTCTTACTGGGTGAGTTCATTATTCTTGTGGAAAAACACTATTGATTTCCTTGTGTTGACTTTGTATTCTACTTGACTACTTAATTTGGTTATTAATTCCTGAGATCTTTCGGTGGAATTTTTTGGGTCTTCTATGTAGAGGACCATTTCACTGCAGGTACTGGTGATTTGACTCCTTCCTTTCCTGCACATATCACATTTGTTTCTTTCACTTGCCTGAGTGCTGTGGGTATTATTTTGAGTAATATAATTAAAAAGAGTGGTGATAGTAGACATATTTCTTTTGTCTCTGATTTTAGAGGTAAAGCTTTCCAATTTTCACTGTTTAATAGAAAGTTGGCAGTATGTTTATAATAAGCTTTTATCGCATTGAGATAAAGCCCTTCTGAACCTATTTTCTTTCTTTTTTTTTAATCTTACTGAGTTTATTGGTTGTTTTTAAGTATGCTGTGCAGTTAACATTCATCATTGGGTTCTTCTACCCTTACATGGTCCTCATTTATTCCCCATACCCCTCCACTCCCATCACCCCTGCCCCTCCCCTATTTACAAAGACTTTGTTTCCATTTTCTCCTCTTCTCATATTTTTTCTTTTCCTTATTTCCTTTTGCCTACCCTTCCCACTTCCCCTACACCTTTAGCCCCTTTCTTCCTATTTCACATTTTCAGTTATACAATTTGTATAGAGTTATAAAATTTACACTTTTAGTTTTTCACACCAGAGAAACTATTTGGTATTTACAAATGTGTGTATTATTTATTTCACTTGAGTATGTCCTCAATATGCATTCTTGACCTATGAATGACTAGTTTCTAATTCTGTATGGCCAAGTAGTGCTCCATTTTATAGAAAAAACACATCTTCTTTATCCAGTCTCCAACTGATGGGAAATTGGGCTGTTGCCAAGATATACCTATTACAAATTGTGCCACTATAAACATGGGTGTGCATATATCACTGTGGTATGATTCTTTAAATTCTGTTGGAAAGCTACCCAGCATAGGGATAGCTGGGTCAAATGGAACCTCTAATCATAATTCTTTGAGGTATCTCCATATTGATTTCCACAGTGATTGCACCAGTATGCGTTCCCACCAACCATGGGGAAGGGTTCCTTTCTCCTCACAGCCTGGCCAGCATTTGCTATTGGTTGATTTCTTGATAGAACCCATTCTTTCTGGAGTGAGGTAGAATCTCAGTGTTGTTTTCATCTGCATCTCTCAAAGGACCAGTGATATGAATATTTTTTCATATATTTATTTTCCACTTTTACCTCTTTGAGAAATGTCTGTTCATTTCAGATGCCCATTTTTTAATCAAGTCTTTATATTTGGGAGGCCTGATTTTTTTTGAATTCTTTATATTCTAGATAATAGTCCTTTGTCTGAGGAGCAGCTGGTAAAACTTTTTCCCACATTGTAGATTGCCTCTTAGCTCTGTTGGTGTTTTCTTTTCTTTTCTTTGTTTTTGTTTTTGTTTTTGAGACAGGGTCTCACTATGTAGTTGAGACTGAACTGGAACTCACTATGTAGCCCAGGTTGGTCTCGAACTCCCAGCAATCCTCCTGCCTCAGCCTTCCAAGTGCTGGGATTACAGGTGTGCACCACCAAGTCTAGAAGTTGGTGGTTTCTTTTGCAGTGCAGAAGCTTTTTAATATGATGAGATCCCAGTTGTTGACTCTTTGTGGTAGTTCCCATGCTACTGAGGATTTGTTCATAAAGTCTTTTCTAATGGCAATGTCTTCAAGAATTCTCCCTAACTTATCTTCTTGCAAGTTTAGAGTTTCTGTTTTCATATTTAGATCTTTAATCCACTTGGATTTTAGGTTAGTGCATGATGAAAGATAAAGGTCTAGTTTTAATCTTTGGCAGGTTGAAATCATTTCTGCAGCATCATTTATTAAAGAGTCTATCTTTCCTCCACTGAGGGTGGTTGGCTTTTTGTCAAAGATGAGGTACCTGAGTACATCTGGAGTTGTCTCTGTATCTTTCAGTCTATTCCACTGATCCTCAGGTCTTTTTTTCTGTAAATAGTAATAGTTACTGGAGGTTTTATCATTATTAAGATGTGGATATTTGTTACAAAAATGAGTAAGATTTTTTACACTAAATGAGCAGAGAATATTTTTTCTAGAAATGAATGAAGGAGATTTTTATTTTGAGGCAGAGCCTCACTGAAGTCACTAAATTGCCCTGGCTGGCCTTGAACTTGCCAAGGAAATAAATGTTCTCATTGGCCTAGATTGAATATTAGTGGTTAAGTAGAATGAGTATATTTCCATAGAGCAAAGAAGGAACCTTGGAATCAATTAATTTCATATAATGTAATTCCCGAGTAAGAATGGGCACTGTCGTATCATTATATCATATTTCTTTATTGTTCACTTTTTCAGTCAAATTAGTTAATGTAGTATTTTCCATATTTTTTGTGCATTGCATTAGATTTATAAAAGTGTGATGTTACTATCACTTGTAATTTGATTACTGGTACTAGTTTCTACCATTTAGAGAATCAGTAGAAGAAAAACAGTGGCAGTCACAGAAAGCACATTGATCAGCAGAATACCATAGTTTGTTTTATCAGTAAATAAATATAACCCACTCTCAGCATCAAAGGGTATTCTGTTATCAGGAAAACATTGTGATATCAAATTCCACATAGCTACAGGCTTAAAGCTACCATCATTCGGCTTTGCTGAAGTGACATCTGAAGGAAAGTTAATGAGGTAAGAATGGCAAAGCACTGGGGGCTGTGAATTTAGCTCATTGTTTCTCTTGCCTGCCTTAGAAACACAATGTCCCTAGTTCAATTCCTGATACCAAAAAAAAAAAAAGAATGCCTAGGCACTGGTAATATTGAGCAGCACTATGAAGAGATGAGTATTACTGAAGAAGAAATTTCTGAGTGCTCACTGTGCCTGAGGTCCCATGGTAAGAATTTAAGGGAGAATTCAGTTTCATTTTCACAAATTCTAACAGATGGATATTGTATGTTTTGGTGAGGCTACTGGGGTTTAAGAAGTACATAATTGGCTGTGACAAATCAGGGAAGTGAGAATTCGGTCATGATATTTTCTTTTTTCTGTGATTCTGGGGACTGAACCCAGGGCCTTGGCACTAAGGTACATCTGCAGCCTTCTTATGTCTTTTTAAGTTTTGAGACAAGGCCTTGCTGGGTCACAAAGTTGCCCAGGCTGGCTTGAACTTGCAATCAATCCTACTTCATCCTCCCAGAGTGCTGGGATGACAGGCATGAGACCCCACATCTGGCAGGCCTTGAAAGTCTAAATTCCAGGTTGCTGTCTTTATACCTTCATTGTAGAGACAGTTCTCAAATGGACTTTTCTCGGGCCAGGGATTTAGCTCAGTGGTTCTGGTGCCTGCCTCACAAGCATAAGGACCCAAGTTCTATCCCTGGTACCAAAAAAAAAAGGACTTTTCTCAATTGTGAAAAAAAGTGGGTAACTATGTTATGGCTTAAAATCCTGATAGTTGTGTAGAATTTTGTTCTCCCTTTATTTATTGTTGCTTTTCCCTTGGCATATCTCTTCCTCTGCCTTTTTCTTTATTACCATCTTAATAATTGGTGTGTATGAATGATGAAATCTGTGTGTTCTCTACAAAGTGAGATTTGCATACATAATCATTTTTAAATGATAGTAGTTTAAAAATTGAAATAAAACTGTTTGCTCTGGTGTTATGGCACTATAGCATGATTCTCTCTCAGTACATTGTGATGAGAATCAAACTGGCAAGAGAGATTAAAACCTAAAATCAATATAGAAGTCTATTTGAAAAAAGATTTCTTTTTAAGTCAGTGAAAGGGGTCTCGAGCCCCCTTTGGGTGCCCCTTACCCAATTATGCCACTCACGCTCCGAGAGGTCTGGCAGGAGATTTTTATTAGAGGGAGGTGAGCAGGAGGCGGAGGGCAGAGAGCGAGAGAGCGAGAAGAGGAAGTACTGGGATACTTATAGGGCGGGCAGCGGAAGATCCTTCCTTGGGAGGAGCGGTCTTTGTTATCCTATCGCAAGCCAGGTTGTCTTTTGAATTTCGCGCCTTGGAGAGGCTCTAGTTTCGTGCTTTACAATTTCAGCGGGAGAAAGGACTCAGAGTCGGGAAAGAACCCGGAAGTAAGATATAAAATGGCTGGGGGGTGGTTATATTTTAACATGTGCGATCTCCTAACATTCCCCACTCTTTGATTTTGGATGACAATCGACAGCCAACATGTCCATGGCAGGCGGAAAATTGGCGGAGAGTCTGTCTTCTGTAACTACTTCCTGCTGAATTGGGGCGACGAATCAACCTAGGGGGCAGGGGTTAGCCTGATGTGCAGTTGGCTGTGCTGTCATTGGACGTGGGTGAGCTGACGGTCATTGGAGTTATCTGTAAGAAAAACTTAAACATACGGGTTGGTCAGTGAGGAGGGCAACTGAGGCCAGATTTTAGTTGAGGGGAGACTCTAAGAACTGAGATGAGTCATTTTAGAAATAATGAAGAGTAAAAGGAAAGTGAAAGTCTCAATTTTATCTGGTGTGAACTGACAAAGGGATCCCTGGAGCCAGGCCTCAGAGACCCAACTGTTTATCTGCGGAACCGGACAAGGGTGTGGAGCCATCCAACATAGATCCCGGAGCAGTTTTTTAGGAACTCTTTGAACCTGGTGAAGATCCAGATGGACGGTTGGTTCTGGAGAGTGATTTCCATATGAAGGAAGTTTCAGCAATGTTTGGGTCCTGTGTCCTTAGCATCGACTGGTGAGCCGTCTGTGTGGAGACCTGGGTGGAGAGCTGGTTAGTGTCCCTGTCCCCAGCAGGGATGTGTTGGTACTGTTGACAAAGTACCATGAGTCTGACTGCATTCATTCTATGTTGAATGAAAGCAGTTAGTCTGTTAATTATGCAGGGTCCTACCATCAGCAGAATTAAGATCAGAATTAAAGGGCCAGCCAAAGCTGATAGTAATGATGTAAGCCAGGGAGATGAGGTGAACCAGCTTTCATACCAGCCCTGGGATTGTGCTCTCTCTCTTTTTCTCTTTTCTAAGCCTTCCCTGACTTTGGCCATAGAATCTTTTATAACCCCCGAGTGATCAGTATAATAACAACATTCCTCTCCCAGGGCAGCATACATTCCCCCTTGTTGTTGGAATATTAAATCCATCCCTCTTTTTATTTGTAGAGTTACTTCTGCCAGTGAACTCAAAAGATTCTTGAAACTTAGTAATTGACAACTCTATTCTTTCTATATCCTGATCTATGGCAGCCCTTAGCTGATTATATTGGTAATGTTGAGTACTTAGAGCAGCCACACCTGTTCCGGCTCCTACTACCCCTAATCCTAACAAGACAGTGAGGGTGATAGCTGTTACAGGTTCTCTTTTGATCCATCGAGGCTTTTCGTCCCATTGATCTATGAAGCCCTCATAATCATGATAAAGGATTCGGGGCATCAAATGAACTAAGATACAATAATCATTAATTTGAGTCAGGACATGCCCATGTACACAAGGGGTTAATCCAGTAGAACAGGCCCAACATCCATTGTCAAGGGGAACATGATAGGAGGTGGTGCTGATTTGGTCTGTTTGATTACAGAGATGTTTATGGGAGTCGGGCACATGGCCCAAATAAGTGCCAATTCCAGTAATTGATTTTAGAGTTAATTGGCCTTTCCCTCCTTGCCCCCATCTACATTTGGTATGGCCAGTAGAGGTGTCATATTTACCTTGAAATGCTATCCCTTCATAATAAGGGGGTTTAATGTCATAACAAAGCCAACATTCTTTAGTAAGATTGGGCTGGGTGTTATTAAGCATGAGGAATGCTTGGTCCATTACATCCAGAAGTGGATTCTGGGGTTGAGGGGTCGGGTAACTTCATTCTCTTGTTTTTTTATAACCTTAGGGTTTAAAGTTGAGCTAGCTGGAACAATCTTGGAAACCCTAAGGCTCGGGGTTGAGCTAGTTAGAACAATCTTGGACCTAGTGGTGGGCTTAGGAGGGTAATTTGGTAGTGCTGTAACTGAATTAGGATTAATGGAGAATATAGGGGGTGACACTATGTAATTTTGGATGGCAAAAACGGCCCCTGAATCATGTCCTGAAAAATGTATGCTGAGTCCCCATGACTTAGTCGTAGACCAGTCTGCTTTCTTCCCTTCGTCAGTGAATTTGATAACTAAGGGGTTACATCTCCCTTTTGGCTTCCCCAAATACCTGGAGGGCCCGTAACATGGCCCACAATCTCCATGGCCTGGGCAATGTCCTAATCCAGGTGAATTGTAATTCCCATAGCGGGTTACCATAATGAGGTCATTTTTGACGGGTGCCTGCCAATTCATCGATCCTGTAGGTTTGCAGCCCCAAGCTGGGCAGAAAAACTGGTCTGGCCCCCCACATTTGCATTGTTTTTGGGGTGTCCTGGAGTGTCCTGGACAAACATAGAAGTATTGTTTACGTAGGTTATTTCTTCTGCTTGGTGTGGTACAACCTGGTGGGTCTTCTGGTGACGGTTTTCCCCAAGATGGGATTTCTTTGGCCTCAAAGAAATCACATAAGTCTGTTAGGAGATCAGGGAACCATGAATTTGGAGGGGTCATCATAGACGTGGAGTAAATTATGTTGCCTGTTTTCATGTTGTAGACTGTCCAAGTTACATTTGAAGGTTGGTGAGGACTTACTCCAATGGAATGACTCATTGGGAATGAGGCTAATAAACGGATGATAGCAATCAATTTCCTTATATATTGGGGCCTTTTATCCATTATATCCATTATATCAATTGTTATCTCTTAGTTATAGGAGTTGTAAATCTTAACCTATTTTAAGCAGGCAAGGAAGGCAAACACCCTAATAATCAAATAATATTATTCTATGTCTTAATGTAAAATCTGAAGGAGCTGCAGAAGCCAAGCCTATTCCCCGGAGTATTCCACTAAGAACTATCAGGAGAAGGCTTAACACATTAAGCAAGGATGTAACGGCAAATACTTCACAATATCCCATGGAGGCACTTAGATGTTTTGAGTGCTGGAGATCTCTCGTGTGTCCAAGTTCAAGTCAGGTGTTTCTTCTGTAATTTTAGTAAGTTTTACCTTGAGAGGTCCCATATGGGTTGCAGAGTAGGTTGAAGGAGAATCTGTTGAAAGGTCGGGAAGGGAAGAAATGGGTAAAAATGGTTTAAGTCGGGAACAGTGGAACCAGCCATGGAGAGATTTTAGTTTTACTGCGGTTGGAGTGGATAGAACTACTGTAAATGGTCCCTGATATTTAGGTTTAAGGGGATCTCTTTGTTCATTAGGTGGAGCCAGGAGGACTTGGTCTCCGGGTTGGTAGGAGGGCGGGAGGTCTGATATGGGGCAGGGTAATAATGAATCAACATGTTGCCATAACTGGACCCGCATGTAATTAAGTAAGGGAATTAATAGGGTGGGAGGAAGAGGGGAGGCTTGGGGGTTTAGTCCTGGAGGCAGCATGGGGCGTCCAAACAGTTCAAAGGGAGAGACCTGGAGAGGGGCTTTGGGTAGGGATCTCAACCTTAATAAAGCAAGGGGCAAGAGTGTAACCCAATCTAGGTGGAGTTCTAAGGTCAGTTTAGTGAGGATGGATTTGATAGACCTATTGGTACGTTCTATCTTTCCTGAAGATTGGGGGTGGAATGGGATATGGAAATGCCAGGAAGTTCCCATGAATTTGGTGAGGCCCTGAGTTATCCGAGAGGTGAACTCAGGTCCATTATCAGATTGGAAGGAGGTGGGGAGTCCAAACCTGGGAATGAGTTCTTTAAAGATCAAAAGGGAAACAGCGGAGGCCCGTTTGTTTGTAGTAGGGTAAGCCTCAACCCATCCAGAGAAAGTATCTACTAGTACTAACAGATATTTATATTTTTTTATCCTAGGCATATGTGTAAAGTCTATCTGCCAATCCATGCCTGGTAATGTGCCTCTTGCTTGGTGTGTGGGAAAGGGGGTGGGCCTGGTAGAGGAGTTAGATTTTTGACATATGAGGCAGGTGGAGTTCAGGTTTTGGAGGAATAATTTATCTGAAGGAGAAAGAGAAGTTATTGGTTCTAGAAAGGCCAGTAAGGTCTTATAACCGGCATATGTGTAAAGTCTATCTGCCAATCCATGCCTGGTAATGTGCCTCTTGCTTGGTGTGTGGGAAAGGGGGTGGGCCTGGTAGAGGAGTTAGATTTTTGACATATGAGGCAGGTGGAGTTCAGGTTTTGGAGGAATAATTTATCTGAAGGAGAAAGAGAAGTTATTGGTTCTAGAAAGGCCAGTAAGGTCTTATAACCGGGATGGAAAAGTTTATGTGTGTAGATAAGCTGATCTCTGGTTATAGGAGGGACTTTGGGGGGTGTATCTGGGTCATCTAAAGGACCTGTTGTAGTCAGGGGCAGCATAGAGTTAGAGTTTGGGATGTTTTGTGAGTTTAGGGCAGCCTCTTTTGCAGCCTGATAGGCCCTGTTATTTGCCTTAGATATTTGTGATGTATCTGATTGGTGGGCTTTGCAATGGACAATACCTATTGCTGATGGTAACCTGGATGCCTGTAAGAGTTCTATAATGAACTTGGAATTTTGGATGGAGTTGCCCTTTGTGGTGCAGAATCCCCTTTCTTTCCAGATCGCTGCATGTGAGAGAAGTATGTGGAAAGCATATTTAGAATCAGTATAGACAGTAAGTCTTTTTCCTGAGGCCAATATGAATGCTCGAGTAAGAGCTATGAGCTCTGCTTGTTGATTAGTAGTTTGAGCGGGTAGGGGCCCTTGTTCTGTGACTTTAGAGTGGGACACTATGGCATATCCCGCCCTTCTGGTGAGATCTTTGAGAAATGAACTGCCATCTGTAAACCAAACCAGCTCGGAGGAGGGAAGGGGACCTTCTCTTATGTGGGAATCATGGGATAAGAGATCTTTGAGAGTTTCTAGACAGTTATGAATAGGCATTTCAGCCTCAGGGATTGGTAATAGAGAGGAGGGGTTGATGGGTGGGCAGAGCTGGAAAGTGAGGGAAGGGTCTTGTAGAAGGGCCATTTGGCGTGACAGGATCCTGCAAGGTGGAAGGTACTGTAAATGTTTGTAATTTAAACAAATCTGAAAGGGAATGATGAGAGTATTATCATGGGAGATCCAAAAGTAAGTTTTTTTGATTGTTTTGTTAGGAGTGAGGCGGCCGCCATGCTTCACAAACAAGGAGCCCATCCTTTAATGGTTGGGTCCAATTGTTTGGATAAATAAGCTACAGGTGCAAAAGTGGGGCCTAATTGATGTCCTAGGACCCCAAGGGCAAATCCCTTGTTCTCTGACACATAAAGATGAAAGGAGCGTGACAAGTCTGGAAGATGTAAAGCAGGGGCTTCTAATAAATTTGATTTGAGATGAATAAAAGGGACACTTATAGGGGCCTCTATGGGTTCATGGGGATTTCCTTTAACTGCTTCATAAAGGGGAGCTGCCAAAAGGGAATAGTTGGGAATCCAGGATCGAAGATATCCAGCCATGCCCAGAAAGGAAAGAAGTTCCCTTTTGGTTGTGGGGACTGGGATATCCCGAAGTGTTTGTTTTTTGTCTAGTGTGATTGATTTGAACCCAGGTGTTAAAGATACTCCTAAATAGGTGACCTGTTGTTTGAAAAGTTGGACTTTTGTTGGTGACACCCAATATCCTTTTTGAGAGATAGAGTTTAGGAGTGTGTAAGTGTCTTGCTGGAGTGTGGGTAATGAAGGAGCACAGAGAAGGAGGTCATCTACATACTGAATACATTGTGTATCCTTGAGCTGGAGAAGAGAAAGATCTCGTGCTAGAATATGACCAAACAGGTGGGGGCTATCTCTAAAACCCTGAGGCAAGACAGTCCAGGTAAGTTGGGTAGACACATTGGTGAAGGGATTGGTCCAGGTGAATGCGAAAATATCTTGAGAGTCTTTATGTAAGGGGATAGAAAAGAATGCATCTTTGAAGTCTAAAACAGAAAAATAAGTGGCATCGGATCGAATGGAAAACAGGAGTATATATGGGTTTGGCACGATAGGATGTATAGGGGACTACAGCTGAGTTAATGATCCTAAGGTCTTGAACCAATCGGTATGTCCCATTGGGTTTTTTTACTGCTAAAATGGGGGTGTTATAGGGAGAGTTGGCATGTCTCAGGAGTCCCTTTTGTAAGAGATCATGGATTATGGGGATTAATCCCTGTAAGCTAGAGTGGGGAAGGGGGTATTGTGCCAAGTTAGGGAACTGTGAGGGATTTTTAAGGAGAATTATGACAGGGGGACATTTGACTACTGAGGGAGAGTGGATATCCCATACTTGAGGATTAACAAGAGAGGGACTAATTGGCCAATTGGATTGGGAAGATGAGGATTGGAGGGCTTGAGATATTACCAGGCAGAGGGAAGTTGTCGGAGTGCTGGAAGGGCTCGGCATAGAGAAGTGAATAGAGGTTCCAATTTGGGATAAAATATCACGGCCCAATAAGGGGACCAGGCAGGATGGAAGGACTAAAAATGAGTGAAGAAATGTAAGATTGCCAATCGTGCATGATAGTATAGGGGGGTCTGGTGTGGGCGTTGTAGTTGTCCTTCTACCCCAACAATAGAAGTCTGAGAAAGGGAGGTAGGCCCCCAGTATTCTCTTAGTGCAGAGAAGCTGGCACCAGTATCCAATAAGAAAGAAATGGTCCTACCTGCCACAGTCAAGATTACCCTGGGCTCCTGGGCGGTGATCCGCGTTGGGCCAGATGTGCCAGGGCCTCTTCATTGTCCCTCCGTTGTCGCTAGACCTATCAGGTCCGCATGTTGGGGAGCTGTGGAGCTGACGGTCTGATGGCGGGTGGATGCCAAGGGACAGTCTGCGCCCCAATGTCCCCTCTGGTGGCATTTGGGACAGGGCTTAGTTGGCACTCTGGGATTAGGACAGTACTTTGCCCAGTGGCCTTCCTGATGACATTTGTAACAGGGGCCTGGTGGTTGGGAGCTCTTTTGTAGGGGTTTTCTTTCCTGTGGCATAGGTGGACTGGTCGAATTAAGAGCTTGTGCTAATAATTGATATTTCTTTGTAATTTTGAGGTCATCTCGGCCATGGTAGGCCTTGAATGCTGTGGCCAGATCCTCTGCCTGAGGGGTCAAGGGCCCCCGATCAAGCTTTTTTAGTTTAAGTCTAATGT
>NW_022974667.1:75389-99280 GCF_012274545.1 Fukomys damarensis
ATTTTCTTCAGGAGTTAAGGCATTGGTTAAAACTACAAAGAGATCATGGTAAGTTAGTTGATAAGACTGAGTCAAAAGTTGGAATTGTTTTATAAAGGTTGTTGGATCGGCTGTAAAAGAACCAAGCCTGGCCTGAATGAGAGCTAGTTCAGACATAGGAAAAGGAGTATGAACGCGGACAATTCCTTCAGCTCTGGCTACCTCGTGCAAGGGCGCCATCGTGTGGCCCTTGTGTGACCTGGAGCAAGTGAGTGGTGGAGTCAGCGCATAGGGTGGGGTAGTGCGAGGTCCAGGGGAAATGAGAGAGGCGGGAGATTCAGAGGGTTGGGAAGAGCCAGATGGAGTAGCGGGAGGAGTGGAAGGATTTTTTGTCGACGGATAAGGAGGAGGGTCATCTGCCAGATCGGGTTATGTGGGGGAGTCAGAAGAAGGGGGGTTGGTGGTGGAAAGGCTTTGAGTCAGCAAAAGTATTGGAGAAGTTTTGGCAGTGGAACAAAGAGAGGGTTGATTAGCAAGATAGGAAAAACCCTGGATATATGGGATCTCCGACCACTTTCCTTGTCGCTCACAGAAATTGTAAAGGTCTCTAATCAGACCCGATTCAAAGGAGCCGTTAGGCGGCCAGACGCTTTGATTGTCTAATTGATATTGGGGCCAAATTTGAGTGGATAGGCGAATCAGCCGCTTGGGTTTTAAATCAAGACCCTTTAAATTCTTGAGTAAGCATCCCAAAGGAGAGTCTGCGGGTATGGAGAAGCCAGAGCCCATGACCACCGGGATAAGGAGATTATCAGAAGTCCAGACGTCTCCGAGAGTTCTGATAAGACCCCCTCTTCTCTAGACCTGGTCTAGAGGACGGAAACTCTGTTTCTTGTGAAGGTGTCCCTCACAGAAGATAGGAGTTTAAGTGAAGCTAAGTCCTGGACTTAGCTCAAATGCGGCAAACCTGGTTTGAGAGAGAGTGAGGACAGAGCCTGGTGCCTGGCCATGTCCCAAATATGATCCCAGTGGGTGGTCTGAGGTCTGGGGTCCCCGTTACCCTGAAGACTTTTCAGAAAGGGGAACTTACCCCAAAAAAGTGTGGGTCGGAAGATCAGCAGGTCAGTGGTGGCTGCGAAGATGGCAACGAGGAGAATGGTCATGGATGTCGGGCGGGGGCTGAGCAGGGGCGCCCTGGAATCTGGGTTTCGGGCCCCAGGCATTTAGCCTGTGGACCTGGCAATCCCAGATCCCACTTCTGACACTAATGAAAGGGGTCTCGAGCCCCCTTTGGGTGCCCCTTACCCAATTATGCCACTCACGCACTGAGAGGTCCGGCAGGAGATTTTTATTATAGGGAGGTGAGCAGGAGGTGGAGGGCAGAGAGCGAGAGAGCGAGAAGAGGAAGTACTGGGATACTTATAGGGTGGGCAGCGGAAGATCCTTCCTTGGGAGGAGCTGTCTTTGTTATCCTATCGCAAGCCAGGTTGTCTTTTGAATTTCACGCCTTGGAGAGGCTCTAGTTTCGCGCTTTACAATTTCGGCAGGAGAAAGGACTCAGAGTCAGGAAAGAACCCGGAAGTAAGATATAAAATGGCTGGGAGGGGGGGTTATATTTTAACATGTGCGATCTCCTAACAAAACCAAATGTGCTCTGCCCAGATCAGACCTTTGGCAATGCATACAACAGGAGAGATATGCACTGCTGGTATCTAGAGGTTAGGGTTGGGGGTACTGCTGAACAACCTGCAGAGCCCCAGCAAAAAGGCCACCCCCAAGAAAGTGCCTGGCCCCAACTGTCAATAGCACCAAGTGTGAGTGGCCTGTTTGTGGCCAGGATAAAAGTGAGATGTTTGTATGGTAGTTCACTATTTGATTTTCCACAGTGGCAAAACTAGAATTTAAGCACAGCTGGTTTGCCCCCAAGACCATTGTGTAAGAACACTGGAATTGCTTTCAGTTATTAAAGAATCTGAATTGGAGCTACAGGAACTAACAGGAAAATGTCATGTGTATGTCTATCATATATAGTATCAAGTGCATGATTATTTGTATGCTGTGATTTAATTTCTGTCAAAAATGTGTGGGATAATAATTATTCAAAATCATTCATTCTTTCATGCATTTATGTGTTTCACAGCAGGGCGGAAAATTGAACCTAGGGCCACTCTAACCCTGAGCTATCCCTAGACCTTTCTATTTTTTACTTTGTGAAAAGGCCTCACCAGATTGCTTAGGCTGACCTTAAACTTATGAATGTTCTGTTTCTGCTTCCCTGATAACTGGGATTCCAGGTATGTGAGTCCAAGCCTGGCAAACAAAAGAATTTTGCTCTCTAGTAGTTAATGATTCACCTATCTGTAAGATGGAATTAGATGACACTGTGTGTGTGTGTGTGTGTGTGTGTGTGTGTGTTCAAGTCAGTATCATATGTTTTTCTTATTTAATTAAGAAATAAAAATATTTTTTATGTAAAACCAGTTGTCCTGAAATACATGTATACTGTGGAATGACTAAGCCAAGGTAGTTATGTACATTACTGCACATTCTTAGCATATTTTTGAGAAGAATAATTAAAATCCACTCCAATGCCCATTTTCAGGAATATTTCTTATCACTGTAGTCACATGTATTTTTTGTAAGGAAACTTTTGTGGCTTTTGGCCAATGTCTCCCCTATCCAATAACCACAGTAACCACTGTTTCCCTCTCTACTTCTATGAGTTCCACATATTTAGATTCCACTGTACATGAGATTGTGTGGCATTCATCTTTCTGTATCTGGCTGATATCACCAAGTAGCATAAATGTCCAGGTTACATTTGGAATGTCCAGGTTACAGCAAATGGCTTAATTTCAAACACTTAGAGTGTCTTGTTCGTGAGTGCATATTAGTTATACAGAATAGTGGGTTGTGTCTAGGCATATTCCCACACACGTTATACAGTTTTTAAATTATTTTCATTCTCATTACTCTTCTTACCATTTCTTCCCTCTTATTGCATTGCTCTTCTCTCTAGCTCTAATTTTATGTTCCCCCTCTTTTCCCTTCTCTCTGCCTCTCTCCCTCCCTCTTTCCAATAAGCTGTGCATAGGACCTTGTGTGTTACCAACTCCTCCATGTTGTTCATGGAAAAAAAGTAGCTGCTGAACCCTGCCCCAGTCCCAGGGGGAATATGGAATTTTGCATAGTTGTTCCACCATCCTTGGTTTAATGTGATGGAAAGCAAAATCATTAGGATGAAATGACTAATGAAAAAATGAATAAATCCTACATTCATTAAGAGTGGTGCATTTCATGTACGATGTGGTGGTCTAGGCCTATAATCCCAGCGCTCTGAGTGGCCGAGGCAAGAGGATCACAAGATGGAGCCTAGATTGGGCAGCTTAGTGAGACCCTGTCTCAAAACAAAAACTATAAATAAAACATACTGGGGATATAGTTCATTGGTCAAACCCTATGGGTTCAATTTCCTTTTCTATACATACACACTGCCACAAAATGACACAATAGTGCATTTCACTGTGTAAAGTTCACATCCAAAAGAAAGCCATTAAAACACATTTTAATCCTTAATTAGTGTTTTACTTCCTGAAATAATTACTGTAACTTCTACCGTTGTGTGCAATTTTTATGTATCAAGAACTAAGATGGATTTATTGAGGGGTAGGGATATAGACAAATCAACAGATCAATGAAAAAAATGCATTTGTTACTTGATGTCCGCAAGAAATTGTTTCTAGGATTCCCCCAAGGACACAAAAATCCCGACACTCATATCCCTTCTATCTAATGGCATAGTATTTGCATATAACCTGTACATGTTCTCTGCTCCTTGTGGCTTAGAGTAACTGATAGAATGGAAATACAATTTAACAGTCATTATACCATATTGATTGAAATAATCCCAGAAGAAAAGGAAGATGGGTTCGGTATACTTTCCCCAGAGACTTTCAATATGCAGTTGTTTGGGTGTCTGGATGCACAAGCCTGACTGCAGAGCTAAATGTGAAAAAAATGCAGGTGGTAATTGGGTGTTCACCAGAAGTTTTTCAATTTTCTTGACTATTTGAAAGATTTTATAAAATAATCAGAAAAATGAAGAGCAAAGAAGAATAAATAATGTGTACATAAGATCAGTTCAAAATCAAAGCTGAATAAAGATGAGGAGGAATTGGCATGAAATATTAATTGTGATGAAGTTACATGTGGCTTTTATTTACTTTTTGACCTTCAATGCATTAATCAAGGATTTTCCTTTGAAAAAAATCTGTGACCACAACATCTCATCACCCCAACTAGGCTGCTGCATCTCCCTGCTGTGTCCCCCAGTCATGACTGTGACACGGAGCACCTTCTGGGCCCCATAGTCCTCTCATCCCAGCTCTGATGTGTACCCACACTGACCTCTCAGAGGAAGACCACACGTGCTGAGCACCCACTCACTCTTCCTCTCCTGCCTCAGCCTCCTGAATGGCTTCATCCCTGCCATCACCTGCCACCTCTCAGGATGACGCCTTCTTCTGGGCTTTAGTTTTTGTCAGTGATCTTTTCCAGAAATTAAAGAAGGGAAATTTGAATTTTACCTCATACTACCTTAGACCCCTCACATGGGAAAACAAACAAACAAAAAACTACAAAGCCATAAATAAGAAATTACAAAATATCTGAGAACAATTCTTCCAGCAACATAAGAGGGCTGCATTACCTAATTTATCTGGAGCTTAAAATCAAGTTAAAAAGCTAAAAGAAAGGTGATGAATTAAATTTTAAAATGTTGAATGCCCCAGAGGGAAGGAAGAAGTGTAAATTAATGATCTCAGACAGGCACAGTAGCACATGCCTATAATCCCAGCTCTCTGGGAGGCTGACCCAGGAGGATTGCAAATTCTGGGCCACCCTGGGTGGGCATTTAGTGATTTAAAGAGATCTGAAATAAAAAATAAAGGTCAAGGGGCTGGAGATTTAGCTCAGTGGTTCTGATGCCTGTTTAAATAAATATAAAGATCAGGTCATAAAGTTCAGTGGGAATTCCCAGGGTTCACTTGCCAGCCCTGCAAAAGTAAACAATAAAAGAAATGCCTACCACAATATAAAGATACAATTTCTATCTTCAAGTAGGCAAATATTAGATTAAAAAGTTGTATGGCACCTGATGTTCTTGTTAGTGGGGGATTCAGAAATGATTACTAATGCATTGTTTGAATGGTATAAAGCAATGAAACTTTTCTGAGACAATTGCACGATATCTATTAAATCTAAACATGCATGCTCCCATTGAAATGGACCTTATTTGAAATTTATATTTTCTATTTATATAATTTCACCACAATTATATATATAAACATTTTATGAGAGTAGAGGAATAAAAGGATGGAAAAATCCTCACATTATCCCACATATGTGAACAACACACTATTTTTAGAAATACAGAAGCTTGACTGTCAACAAAGCAAGAATCAAGTATCAGGATGAAGTCCAAGTATATCCCTCAAATAGCAAATGCAAAGCTTTTTCAAGAAAGAAGCCATGTCTTAAAACACTAAGTACAAGAATTCTTTCTTTTGTAGAACCATAGGTGTTGCAAAGTACTGCATGTTACTAACAGCCAAAAAGAATCTACAGAGACCTGCTCCAGTCAATGAGAAGCATGAAATTTTGGAAAGTTGTTCCACCTTCCAAATTAATACATTGGCTTAGTGTGATGAGAGCGAAATGTTAATGATGAAAAGACAAGTGAAAAAATGAGTGAAACCCCTATCCGGAAGAGTGGTGCCTTTCACGTAGGCTGTGGTGGTGTAGGCCTGTAATCCTAGTGCTCTGGGAGCCTGTGCCTTGGGAATCACAAGTTGGAGCCCAGATTGGGTGACCTATTGACTTCATAAAATAAATATGAATAAAGTGAGTTGGGGATGGAGTTCAGTGGGCAGGCTGTAGTTTACATCTGCTCTAGCTCATGTCCAAAAGCAAAGCACTGTAAGCACCAATTCATCCCTGGTTAGTTTCACACTTGCTGGAGTCATGGGGAGATGTGCACTGATGCCTGCCATTTAGTACAAGTGCATCAAAGAATAATTTTGATCTATAAATAGAGATAGGCAAATGGACAGATATGTGGAAAAGGAAATACATGCATCCCTTGGTATGCACAAGGAAGTGGTTCCAGGATGCTACAAATGACATCAATGCCCTGTGAAGGTCCGTGTCTTGGGTCAAATGTCACAGGGTTGTACATAACCTGTGCAAATTCTCTGCTCTGCTTTTAATTATCTGCAGATGGCTTATAATACTTATAATACGCAATAGAGCTTACGTGCTATGAGACAGTTGTACTGCACTGATTAAAAAGTAATCAGATTTAGCTAGGTGGTGCTGCTGCCTGCCTCACAAGCTCAAGGTCCCAAGTTTGATCGCTGGTACCAAAAAACATACGTAAAAAATATAATCAGAATAATCAGTGCATGTCTGCTATATTTTTGCATACATTTTCAACCCACAATTAGATCCCTGGATGCAGAGGGCTGACTGTAGAGGAAAATGTGAATGATAAGACCTAGGTGTAACTATTTGGCTTTTTTCTGTAAATTTTTTCTACTTTGTGGATTTTTTTAAAGATTTCCTAATGACAGGTGAAAATAGAGAGCAGGGAACAAGGACGAGCTAAGATGTACATAGGAGGAGTCCACCTCATAGGAGAAGCACAAGCTGAGTAAATGTGAGGAGCAATAGGGCCAAGATATTAACTGTGCTGAAATGACAAGTGGATTTCATTTATCTCTGCCAGTTGCACACATTGATCAGCTTTCTTTTTCTTAAAACAGTAGCCTCATGCTGGATTTCTAGTGCCACAGCCCCATGCACACAGCAGCAGCATCTCCCTGGGATATGCCTGGGCATGATTGTGACTTTGAGTGCCTGCTGCCCCCAGAGTCCTCTCATCACAGCTCTCCTCTGTCCTCATTGGCATCACCAGTTGGGCGACTTATAAAGGCCCTGCCTAAGGAGAAAAATCACAATGCCTGGCATGTTACTAAGTGCAAGACCTTGCATTCATCACCCAGGACAGAAGAAGACTTGATCTTGTGAGCAAGAAAAGAATTGCATATGAAGAGAATAAATGAATATGACATTTGTCCTTTTGTGTTGGCACAAATTTGACACAAAAATTGAATGGTACTTGGTGTGGTTGAGGTAGGAACTGGAAAAGATTACCTAATGTGTTCATTGAATGGTAAAAGTGATGTGACTTTCTGAAAGGCAACTAGGAAATATCTATTAAACTAATAAATGCATGAGCAAGGCACTGGAATATATATTATGCCAATATTTATATATTTTTTCTAGGATCATTATGTATAAACATTTTTAAAATGAAGTAGATGAAGAGGAAGAGTAGGATGAAAAAACACACCTATAGTGACTAAGATAACTGAACATAGCCTAACTCTTAGCTCATTGTCTAAATAAAGAAGATTGCTTGTAGGTAAATAAATCAAGAATCAAGTATCAGAACAAGTTACTCGGGTAGTGCTCAAACAGCAGAAAAGCAGAATTTATACTGAAAGAAAGAAAAATGGCTCTGTGAATTTTAGGACAAACTTGCCCAAGAATTCAGAATCTGGAGTCAGCGGTAAAGTGAAATTATGGGGTATTGTACCTTCCTTTTACTCCTCGGTGTTATAATTTTTTTTGTTTGTTTTTTGAGACAGGGTCTCACTATGTAGTTGAGACTGTCCTGGACCTCACTATGTAGCCCAGGCTGGTCTCAAACTCACAGTGATCCTCCTGCCTCAGCCTCCCGAGTGCTGGGATTACAGGCGTGCGCCACCACTCCTGGCACCTCGGTGTTATAATTTTATTTTGTAAGCCGGTATTTATTTTTAGGGATGAAAGTTATACAGGATATGCTAATCAATATGTCAAGAGCCTATCTGTACTTTGATTCTGTTTTCCAAAGCATTCTTCTGTTTGTCCACAAGATGGCTCAAAAGAACATTAAATACATTATGATACATAGTAGGGACTGTGCTTTATCAGAGCTACATTTAATGATAGTAGCTAGAATGTTCTCTTTCCAGATGATGATTAAGATGCTAATAAAAAAAATGGTGCCAGGTACCACAACAGCAACAGAACTTTGCTGTTTTCTGGATATTATTCTTTTCTATGTTTTTGTTTTTGTTTTGTTTTGTTTTGTTTTAATGGAATGTGCTAAATGTCTATAATTTTGTTCAGATGACTGCAGAACCTGGAAAAGCTGTTGCTGCTATCGATGCATAACATACTGCTATTATTAGTCTTTTTATACAAATATAAATATATACATATATACATATATATATAAATTGAATTTTGGGAAACTTTAACGGTGCTGCCAACTTTGGAAAAAGTCATCCCAATTTATTGTGTTGAGTTGCCATTGTACAGAATTGGACAGCCATATTGGTCTAGAAATGTTAAATTTTTTTATTTTTATTTTTTACTTTTTTTTCCATGTGTACAGGGGTAACACATCATACTAAATATGTAAGGTCATATCTACGTGGGTTTGATTACAGAAACTAATAAAGTGTTCTCTAAATAATGAAAAAAAAGAATAAGATAAGACTATAAGAGCAAGAAACAATTTAAATATGTTAAGGGACCATTTTCATCTCCAGAATTAAGGATTATTTTAATGTTACATCATTGCCTTTTCTCTTTTACTTTCCCTTTTGGTTTTATTTTAGGATTCCCTATTTTTAATGTTCATACAGAGATTTCTTTAACTGAAAGACCAAATAGTTTCTTTGGTGTGAAAAACTATAATAGTACACAGGATCCTAATGAGATAATTAATAATGTGAAATAGGAAGTAAAGGGCTAAAGGTGTAGGGAAAGTGGGAAGGGTGGGGGAAAGGTAATAAGGGAGAGGAAAAAAATATGAGAAACTGAAAAAATGGAAATAAAGTGTTTGTAAATGGGGAGTGGAGGAGGGGGTGAAGGGAGGGCAGGGACAAGAGGAAAAAATGAGAATCAAGACCTATTATGTAAAGGTACAGAATCCCAATGATGAATGTAACTGTATTGTATACCTAGATTGTACCAATAAACTCAATAAAAAGAAAAAAACATTAAATACAGTAGCAACAAGCAAAAATGAAATCTGTGGTTTACATTGAAAAGCATTTTCCCATATGTCCACAAGATGGCGCCAAATCACATCAACTGTAGCAGCTAAAGAAAAAATAGATCTCTAGTTCATATTCTGAAATTTTTTTCCATTTCTCGACAGGATGGCAGCAAAAAATCCGTCGCATACAGCAACAAAGTGTCTGAGTGGTCTGAAATTGAACACTGCGCTTAATGGCACGGTTCCTTTTGTACCTCTGGCTCTCACTTGTTTTTATTAGATTGTTTTTGTTTCTGATAAAATAACTATGAATTCACTGGAAGCTTGGTAAGTGAGAGATAACACAAGTCACACACTGTGGCAATAGTCACATGTGGACAACATTAACAACCTGGCATTAATCTGTACTTTGAGATATGTGATAGAAAGGAGAAGCTACACATTTGTAAATCAAAATGTATCCTGCTTCAGTTCATTTATCTTCTACCATCTCTTGTTAAATTCACCTGGACTCATTTCCCTCACTTCGTTGAGAAGGTGACTTTAAATTTTTTTTAAATTAATTAATTGTTTTTTGTACCAAAAATACTACTCTGGACCTTGAATTTTTGAGGCAGGTGAAGCACCACTGAGCTAAATCCTCACACAAGATGATGGGTTTTTTTTTCCCCCTTTGGTTTTTTGAGACAGGGTTTCACTATGCAGTTGATACTGCCCTGGAACACACTATGTAGCCCAGGTTGGCCTCAAACTCACAGCATTTCTCCTGCCTCAGCCTCTGGAGTGCTGGGATTACAGGCAAGCACCACCACACCCAGCTAAGACAATGATTTTTAAAGGTTTCAAGGTGTTCACGTAGTGGTTCTTTTCAAATTGATTAACTGATTTCAATTAGTCATTTAGGCTCTTGTCTTCCAACTAAAACAAATTTTCCCATTTATCGAATGTTCAGAAAAATACTATAGACTCACTATCCAAAATACATATGACTCACTATCCAAAGTTCATGCACATTGTTTACCATTTTTTCATCATTTTTATGTACTTATGGTAATGAGGAAGGAGCCCAGTGGCCTTGATAATCAACACTTACCCCTATTACCACGTTTTTATTTTGAGAAAGATCCTCACCAAATCTCTAAGTTGCCCAGGCTGCAGTTGAACTTCGGACCCTATTGTTTCACTTTTCTGGTGGCTGAGATAAAATGTCTTCAGTTGACAAATATTGTGCATCCTTTATGTCCATGATCTTGGACATTAACTAGAAAAGTAGACTGCACAAAAAACATAGCATACTGAATTTTAAATACCCACACATTAATAGAATCATGGATGGATTCCTTCAACTGGGTAAAGATCTTCATAGGACATTTACCTGTGTTTGTGTAGACTTAGCTAATAGTCAATAATCTAAAACCCAGTTGAACAAAATTACATAATCTATAAAATAATCTATTAATAAATAGGCTATTTCCAAACATTGGACATCAGAGACTCCTACTTTCACCACATTCCCAAAGGCTCTACTACCTGTGAGGTCTCATAGCCACATACTTCCCCCTTTCCTCCTCCTTCATCCATTACCTGCCTCTCCACTTTTCACCTTCTATCTCTCTCTCCGTTTTCCATGTTGTTAAAAAAAATAAAAGCGTAATGTGGTTGTTCATGTTTGCTACGCATCACTGTAGTGGCTACTAATACAGAGTGAAACTCAGTACTGCAGAAATACCCTGCCTCCTTACCTTCAGCAAACCAACCCTGTCACTTCCTACAGTGTGGCTCTGATCAGGTCACCACTGGATGATGATACCCCACCCAGGGCTGTCGCCAGCAGACATTGATTCCTGTGTCTCTGTTATCATTTCTACCCTTAAAGATAATTTCTTGAATTGCCACTGAGAAGGCCAGAATTCGGAATTGCATCTCCCTGAGCTGTACTCAAGGAATGAACAGAGCACCCTGGGCCACACCTTCTAAAGGCTCTGAAATAGAACTCTTCTTCACCTTTCCACATTCTCAGGGCTTCAAATGCTTTGTCTCCTACATATATCGGGAAACAAGCTAAAATGTAGGCGCCTACCAATCCTCTCAGGCCTGGGTGACATGAAGGGATAATGGAGCGGCAACAAGGCCTTTGGACACTTTGGCATCTGTGTCTTTTCAGAATGTCCTTCACCAGGTCCTGTACTCAACCTGAGGAGGCAATATTCTAAAGGATAAAGGGGGCTGAGACGAAGGTTGCCTTGTCTTCCTTCTGTGGCCTTTATTCCAAGAGTGGTTTGAGGCCCAAAGAGAAGGGCCATTTGCCCCGAGTTAAACAGCAAATATCTTAGTGTGCTGGTGTTCAGGAGCCTTTCACAGTCTTGAGTAGACTTTGCTCTAGTTTCTGAAACAGAATTCTTTTTCCTCCCTCCAGCTTCTCATAGAAGACCCTTCCTGATTTCTTACTATTCCTCCAGCCAACCTGCCAGCACTGTGGCCTACCTCCAATCTGTGGATCCCTCTCCCAACTTCACATGTCCTTCACCACATCAGAGCCTCGAGTTCCATCCTACAAGCACACTGTGGAGGACAGTGTCCCAACTCCAGCACTGCAAGAATAGGTGCCCATCAAACTCACCTGCTCTCTTAGCATTCACAAGTCCCTATTGCCCTGGCAGCCTTCTATTCACATCCCACATCCTCATTTACCTGCTTCTTCCTTACGTGGCTTTACACAGTATATACTTCACCTCCCATGTCTCTGATTTTTACCATTTCCATTCAATAGAGGATGACAGCGATCAGATACCACCATTTAAATGAAATATGGACTTAGCCAGATGGGGACTCCAGTGCCTCATCATTCTTCAACGTGTTTTGGAAGCACTGTACAAAATGGCATTGTAAGAAATGAAAGTGTTGGACTCAGTCTAGGATCTAATCGTGTTTGAGATTCCTTCAGTTGTCGCAGGTGCACTCCAATGCCCTGGACTGCTCAGTGAAATCTCGGTACACACCTCCACTCACTTCTTAGAAGGGATGTGCCCTTGTGGAATGGCTGGAAAATAGGAATGTGCTGCTAGTTGGAGGCTTGTGTGTTACAAAGGGGTAATGGAGACCCAGCCAGGGCCATTGAGCTTTAGGGCAGCTATATCTTTTCAGAAGGTCCTTCTCTAGGTCCTGGCCCCAACCTGAGCAGGACACTATTTCCCAGGTGAGGGACCCACCCCACAGCTAGCCTTGTCTTCCTCATGGGGCCCTGCTTCCCCCGAGTGTAGTTGTAGGGCCCATCCTGAACTGTTATTTGCCCTGAGTGAAACAGCCACTTGTCTTAATGTGCTGGTGTTCAGGGACCTTCGCAGGGAAACCCCAGGCAGTCTGTGCTACCTCTGTTTAATCCACCCATTGAGCCAAGGCCACTGTTCTGTTAAATGTGTCCGGCTATCTCGACCTCCACATGAGATTGAAGGGCTGGAATTTTGAGGGAGTACATAGATATTATGTATATATTGAGAGGAGTTGGATCAGAGTGAGTGAGGGGAATTTGGAAGGCCCAGATGTCTATTCAGTGTCCAGAGAGGCCGTCAGAGTCAGAGTGCATAGTGAGGGTCAGGGCCATGACACAGCTCAGGTGTCATAATGCCGGTGAGTTGGCAGCTCAGAATTGAGGCCATGGTGGTGGGGGAGGGGTGGATTGTGGGAACCGTAGAGACTGCAGCAGACAGGCTTGACCCCGAGAGTCATCCCCATCCACTGGGGCAAACATGCATGAGAGAAGAGGCACTGAGGACACCGTGAGGGTTTTTATCTGTCACTCATGTTGGCCGAGGGAGGAGGGCATACCATGCTTTGTGACCAGGTCTTCTATGTATGGAAATCAAGTCCCAGTGACATCCAGTGTGCCTCTCTCACCAGTTTTCAGGTACAACTCAGTTTTATGTAGTGTGTTCCCCTCTCTTTGGTATGGTCATCACCATTCATCTCCAGACTTTCTCGCCTTCCTTTCACATGGGAACCTCTATAGCCTAGAACTGCAACCTGAGGCTCCTCCCTGTGATCTGGCCCTGGGGACACTGGTCCTGTCTGGTGCTGGGGTTCACACTCTAATGTCCCCAGGAAGGGAAGCCTATGGGAATGTTCCTTGACTGCATGGTGTCCTGCACTCCATCAAGAGATCTCTTCCTGCATCCCTCTTGCAGCAGTTGACCCAGGCCTGTGCCTTCTTAAGGCCCAGTATGTTGGTTCAACCTTTCCCGAGTCTCTGACACAGAACTCTTTTCCTCCCTTCCAGCTCCTGTGGGCTGCCCCTTCCTGGTTTCCTCCTTTTCCCCGAGCCACCTGGGTTGCGCTTCAGTCTCCCTCCATTCCACTGATCCCACTCCCAATTTCCCATCCCCTTGACCACATTAGAGCCTCCTGGTCCCTCCTAAAAGGCCACTGCTGAGGACACAGTACAAACACAGCCACTGAAGGACCAGGTTCCCATCTGACCATCCACCTTTCTTCTCAATCACAAAGACCCTATAGCCTTGGCTGCCTCCTAATCACCTCACCCTCCCACATTTCTCTACTTCCTACTTTCATGCCTTCCCTGACTTGTTCCACTTCCTGGACTTTGTTCCACTCCCAGTTGTCCAATTTTCTCTCTTTTGGGAAGGTGAGTGATTTCAGCCCTCAGATTACGTGGAAATATTTGTCCTCAACTGCCTTGGGAATTGTGTTTCTCATCATTCTGCCAAAGGCTTTGGACGTGTTGTGTTCCACAGCATTGTAAGACTAAAACATGGTGGCTTAGTACATGATGTAATTGTGTATGAGATGGATTCAATTATTGCAGTTGCTATGTCCTGGCCTGTACTTTGTTCTGGAATTTCAGTATACATCTCTCCTTACTTCCTTGATGGGCTTCTTCCTTCTGCAAAAGCTCGAAAATAGGCCTGTGCTGTGATTTGGGTGCCTGTGTGACATGACAAGTTAAGGGAGACCCAGCCAGGGCCTTTGGTCTTTTTGGCAGCTCTGTATGTTCAGAAAGTCCTGGTCCAGTTCCTGCCCCACCCCAGCTGAGCAGGCCACTTTCTCCCAGGTGAAGGAACTGGCCCTCACATTGTCCTGGCTTCCTCATGTGGCCCTTCCTCCAAGAAGAGTGGTTTAAGCTCCAAGGAGAAGGGCCACTTGCCCCGATTTAAACAGCAAAATGTCTTAACACTCCGTAGTTCAGGGGGCTTTCAAAGGGAAAACTCAAGCTGTGAGTGTTTCATCTGCTCATCAGGCCCTTGAGCCAGGGCCATTGTTTTGTTAAATTTGGGCTGCTCTGTAGATCTCCCATTGATCAGGATAGTATCTGGACATTTGAGGGAGGAAAAAGGAATTGAGAGGTTTGGGATCAGATTCAGTGAGGTGGATTTCGATAGCCCAGATGTCAATACAATTTTAATGGAGGCTGGCAGATGTTGAGAGTGCACAGTGAGGTTTGGCGCCAACCCTGAGCTGTGCTGTCATAATGCTGCTGAGTTGGCAGCTGAGTGGTCATCAGGCTGGGAAAGGGTGAATATTGGGAACCATGGTGACAGCAGCACACAGGCTAGGGACTGAGTGTCATGCCCATCCATTTAGGCTGGTCTCCTGGCTCCTGCTCAAAGACGCAAGGGTGAGGAGGCTCTGAGGACACTGAGGATTTTTGTCTCAGTCCTGGTGTCCCGGGGTGGAGGGCCTCAACAACCTTCATGACTACATCTCAGAAGTCAGCAAGTTGTGAGTGGACACTGTCCTTCACATTTATGTATCATTTAAAGCGAGATCGAGTCCCATTATCAGCCAAAATGCCTTTGTCACCAGTTTTCAACTCTAGCGCAGATTTACCGAGCTAGTTCACAGGACTATGGGACAGTCTGTCATCACCCTCTGTCTCCAGACTTTCTCACCATCCTTCCAAATGGGAAGCTCTCTGTCCTGAAACAGTCTCTTGAGTCTCCTCAATGGCTCTGGGAATACTTTTTCCCATCTATTTCTGTTGTTCACAATCTAAAGCTGGCTTGAGTGGCATCCTCTGGGATGGGTCCTTGTCTGCCTGGGGTGTCCTTCACTCCAGAGAAAGTGCTCTTCCTCAGGTGCTCTTGAACCTTTGACACAGTCCTGTGCTTGCTAATGTCCAATGTCTTGGGTAGGCTTTTCTATAGTTTCTGAAACAGAACTCTTTTTCCTCCCTCCTGCTGCTAAGAGATGCCCCTTCCTTGTTTCCTACTTTTCCCCTAGCCACCACGCTCACACTGTGGGCTTCCTCCATTCTTCAGATCTCCCTTCCAAATTCCCAGCCCCTTTGCCACATCAGAGAATTGTGTTCACTCCTAAATGCCTGCTGCAGAGGCTTCTGTGCCCACTCAGCCACTGCAGGGACAGGTGCCCATCGAACTCTCATTCTTTCCTCGCATCCACATGTCCCTATTGCCCTGGCTGCCTCCTATTCACACCCCCATCCTCATTTGCCTGCTTCTTCCTTTCCTGCCTTCCCACAGTACTTTCCTTCCCCTCCCATGTCTCCAGTTTCCTCCCTTTCCAGTAGACAGAGGATTACAGCCATCAAATACCACAGAAAGGATCTTTGAAGTTAGCCAACTTGGAAATCCCGTGCTTCCTCATGCTTCAACATGTTTTGGAAATGCTGTGTAAAATGGCATTGTAAGAAAAGAATGTGTTGGACTCAGTATGGGATCTAATTATGTTTTCAATTCTTTCAATTGTCCCAGGTGGAATGCCACGCCCTGAATGTGTAGTGAAATCTCAGTACACTTCTCCCATCACTGCTTGGAAGGGATGCGTCCTTGTGGACTGGCTGGAAAAATAGGACTGTGCTGCTTGTTTGAGACTTGTGTGACATGCAGGACTAAGGGAGACCCAGCTGGGGCCATTGGGCTTTTTGGCTGCTCTGTCTTTCAGAAGGTCATCCCCCAGGTCCTATTCCCAACACAAGCAGGATGCTCTTTCCCAGTTGAGGGACCCACCCCACAGGTTCCCTGGTCTTCCTCACATGGCCCTGCTTCCTCTAAGAGTAGTTTTAGGGCCCAACCTGAATGGTTGTTTGCCCCAAGTTAAATAGCACCTGTCTGAGTGTGCTGGTGTTCAGGGGTCTTTCACAGGGAAACCCCATGCCATTTCTGTTTAATCCACCCAGTGAGCCATGCCATTGTTTTTGTTCAATGTGTCCTGCCATCTTGCCCTCCTTATGAGATGGGTAGGGCTAGGTTTTTTGACAGGGGATATAGATATCGAGTATATATACTGAGAGGAGTTGGAACAGAGTCAGTGAGGTGAATTTTGAAGGCCCTGATGTTAACTCAATGTCCAAACAGGGTGGCAGAGTGTCAGAGTGCACAGTGATGGGCCGCGCCATCACGTAGCTCAGCTGTCATGATGCCAGTGAGGTAGCTCAGATTTGTGGCTATGGTTATGCAGTGAGGGTGGGTTGTGGAAGCCATGGAGACTGGGGCAGACAGCCATTGTTTTCTTAAAATTGTGCTGCTTTCCATATCTCCCCTGGAGCCATGTGGGACATGGATTTTTGAGATAGTAAAAAATGTATTGGGCAGTGTTGGATCAATCAGAGTCACTGAGGTGGGTTTTGATGGCCCCCATATAAGTTCAGTGTCAACAAAGGCTGTCCAAGTGTCAGAGTTCACAGTGAGGGGCAGGGAAAACACCTAGATCAGCTGTTATAATGCCGGTGAGATCACAGCTCACAACTGCACTCTTGGGATGCAGGGAGAGAACATTTGGAGGACTTTGGTAACTGCAGTAGATGGCCTGGCCTTAAGAATTATTCCCTAGGGCCGAGGATTTAGCTCAGCAGTTCCACCACCTGCCTTGCTAGCGCAAGGACCTGAGTTCAATCCCTGGTACCAAAAAAAGAGAGAATTATTCCTTGTTTTGGTTCAGATTCTCTGGTTCCTCAGCCAAGATGCATGTGAACAGAGCCTGTGAATACCTTGTCAGCATCGATGACTCTGAATCCTGGTGGCCCTGTGAGGAGGGCATCATCATGCTTCATGTCTGGGTCCCAGATAACAGCAAGCTGCTTAGTGGAAGATTTTTTCTTCCTGTTCATTCATTCTAGTTTTTGTGATATAGTACCCGTGGCATCAAATATGCCTTTTTATCCGGTGTTTAAACTACAGCTGTGTGTTGCGTAGTGGTTCACATGGATACATGACTGTCATCCCTCCGTCTCCAGGTTTGCTCTTTCCCCATGGTAAACTCTGTATCAGTGAATTTCCACCTCCTCTTCCTTTCTGTCCTCTTCCCCTGGGCACCACCTTTTCCTGTCTGTTTCTGGAGTTCACTCTCTAAGGGTTCCATGGAGGGAATCATACAAAAGTGGAAATTTTCTGCGTGGTGTCTTTTACTGAGTGGAATTTTCTCTGCCTCAGTTCCTGGTGCAGTCCAGGACTCAGTGCTGTTTCATCTGAAGGCTGTACAGCACAGTTAGTTCCCACTGTCTTGGCAGAGAGGTATTCATTCCCCAGATGTCATTTGTCATAATTTTGCCTGTGCTTTCTCATCTTGAGCCTGCTGTGTGAACCATCGCACCTTCAGTCGAGTGTGTGCTTTGACCTTTGACTTTGAACTTTATACGGTTGGGCCCGTCCAGTCTTTCTCCAGTCTTGGCAGCATCCCTGACCTGTAACTCCCAGGGGTCACTCTTCCTCTAGGCATGATTGGATTTCTTTCCTATCTGTCACAGTGTGCTGTGTAGCTAAGCTGAGATGTTCAGCAGGGAAGATGGATTCAGCACATTTTCTACCCGCAGTGGGGTTCTTGGGCTGTGGCTGTGCATTAAGTCCAGGCCCTGGACACACAGGGTCCTCATCCAGTCATCGCTTTCTATCACTTGGTTTCTTCCTGTGCCCATGGCAGTGGCGTCAGTACCTTCACATCGCCATGGATTCAGCGCTGCCATCCAACAGCCAGGTGCAGATCTTTTTCACCCTGGCCCCGGTCCTCAGTGAAAGATGCCTCTCAGTGTGTGCAGCACTGTTTCCCAGTGGAAGCAGGGAGCGTGGTGGCTCAGGTACTGGACTGTGATGATAGCTGTGGGTTTCTCCTGTACATCTCTTCTTGTGTTGAGTGAGGTACCTGTGCAGTGGGCCCAGCTCATTTCCTCTTCACCTTGTTGGTTTTACTCACTTTCTGTCAACACCCCCTCTCCCCTCAGAGACAAAATCTGTTTGTCAGAGATTAATAATATAAATGCGACAAAGATGCTTGCAGTGTCCCTGGCCACAAAGGCAAACCTCTCCTGCCTCAGATACTTTTGAAATCCCCTCCCCTAGTGTATGCTGTCGATGACTCAACCCTCATTCTGCTGTCACAAAACTTGCAAGACTCCAGTGAAGTGCAGTGTTGGACTCCAGGGTCCGAGTCACGGTAAAGCCCACGAGCAGTTTGCTTTCTTTCCTCCTCCTCTGACTCCCGAAAGAGGAAATTAATATTAAAGTCGCTTAAAAATCTATCAGATGCTTTTTTCTTCAGTCAGTTTTAAACTATTAGAGACTGAGTGGCACCTAGTGGTAGAGACCAGAGAGGCTGCTAAACATCCCTAAAGCAAAGGGCACCCCCCCCCGAATTATCCAGGCTGCCATGTTAGTAGCACTGAGCTTGAGGCCCAGACATCAGTATTAGGGGCTCCCCAGGGGCTTCCAGTGCGCGTCCACACAGGTTAGGGAAGCAAGGCGTCCATTCTGCAATCTCACGGGTGCCTTTCAATTCCTTTTTCTCTTTCATACCATTTCCCTCGTGTGAGGATGTGTATCTTCTTTTGACATCCTCGGCATTTAGATTTTCCCTCTTTGAGTCACCTGCTCCTTTATCCTGCCCATTTCTCTGTGGAATTTTCTTGTCTTCCTATTGATAGAATAAAGTCTTTATTAGGCAGTGGGTGCAAGACTGTAATGCCTGCACTGTGGAAGCCTGAGGCAAGCATGTGGAAAGCTGAAGCCCATTCTCGGCAGTTTGTCAACCTAGTGAGACCTTGTCCCAAACGAAAAATTAAAATGAGCACTTTGAATGTGGCACAGTGGAAGGCTCACGGTTCCATCCCCAGCATTGAAAAAAACATGTCTGTTTTAATCTTTGTGCTGCTCGATATAGAGCCCAAGGGCACCACACCCCATCTCTGTGTACTCTATTTTGAAACAGGGTCTCACTGTTACCCAAGATAGCCTTGAACTTACGATCCCACCGCTGTAGTCCCCAGATTAACTTCCATCGTAGGCCTGCACCACCAGTGAGCTGTACTGTGCTGTGTGGCACTTACTAGGCATCTCACACAAGTTGCCTGAACCTGGTCTTCCTTGAGTAACTGCCGTGTGACAATAGCATGTTAGCTGGGTGGGCAGGTGTCCCTGACAAGCACAGCGCACCACCCTCACTCCGAGAAAGCACAGTCCTGTGAGGTGCAGGGGTCCCCTCTGCCAGTCCGTTCCTTGGGTTTCTGTGGCTGGCTGTGGAAAGGCTCTGATGCTGATCCCTGTCACAGAGCACTCACCAGCTGAGAAATCAAGGCTGTGTGGGTGTTCACGCACTGCTCCCAGGCAGGAGTAAAGACAGCCCCTTGTGGATCTATTCTTGCGTAGAATTTTAAAGTTTGAAAAATGCTATGTTGTTTGGGGAGGTAGCCCTTACAGTAAAAGTCTGAGCTCAAAGAGAGAAAGGATCACAATAAAAGTAAGTTAAAAATATTTATCTCAGCCACTCAAACAGACAAGAGGGTCAGTGATTAATAAATTTAGTGACTTAGCAGGGGCCTTTCTCAAAATCAAAATGTAAGGCTGGGGATTTGGTGATTTATGAAGGACCTGAGTTCAGTGCCCAGTAAAACACACACACACACACACACACACACACACACACACACACACATCTTTATGACAAAGATTATAAATAATCAAAATGTATGAAATGTGGTTATTGATCATTGGGGCAAATGAACTATTTTACATATAAAATGTGTTAATTTGATGAGCAACAGTCTAAATAAGTAAAATCAGTTTAAAAAATTAAAAGGCATTCCTGGGAGAATACCATATGCTTTAAGAAAATCACCCAATTATTATTATTATTTTTTTTTTTTTAGTTTTTTGAGACAGGGTTTCACCTGGAACTCACTATGTAGCCCAGGCTGGTCTGAACTCACAGTGATCCTCCTGCCTCAGCCTCCCCCGTGCTGGGATTACAGGTGTGAGCCACCTCGCCCAGAGAAAATCACCCAATTAAAAAAATAGGGACAATATTTAGTGTCAAATGAATTTAGTGTCAAAGAATGCAATTAAAAAACAGTGCAGGAAAATATTTTCATTTGTAAATGTGTAGCTTCACCTCTGCATCACATATCTATCTATATGTGTGAGGACTGCTAGATTAGATGTCTCCTGTCCTCTTTCTACATACCGACTTTATAATGTATACATAATTAATTTATCATAAACAATAAGACTATAATGAATAATTTTTGCAAGTAACAAGTCCACAACCGTGTCATTTACAATGTTCAACTGCAGACCAAATACCTGTGAAACTGGTTTTGCTGCTGTACGTGATGTGCTTTTGCTGTCCTCTGGTGGAAAAAAGGAAGAATGCTTTTCAATGTGGATTGATAAAGCACAGGGCTACTGTTGTATTTGGTGTGCTTTTGCTGCCACCTTGTGGAGGAATGGAAGAATGATTTTGAGTGGAAAGGAATTAGGGATTTGTTCGTGTTCCTACAATTCTTTTTCGTGCGCTTTTGCTGCCCTTGCGTAGCCAAACAGAAGCATGCTTTTGAATGTAGAAAAATTATAAAGACAGTATATTCCTTACATATTGATAATATAATCTTGATTATTAAAATAAATATGTGCTCATTAAGTAAAATTTACATAACCGAAAAGTAAAAAAAGTACAAAAACTCATAGCTTCACTTTACTGTTAACACCGAATTCTCAGTTCTTGTGTGGGGGGAGTCA
The DNA here is from genome assembly GCF_012274545.1 of Fukomys damarensis. Taxonomy (NCBI): domain Eukaryota; kingdom Metazoa; phylum Chordata; class Mammalia; order Rodentia; family Bathyergidae; genus Fukomys; species Fukomys damarensis. The sequence continues at coordinate 96,456 of NW_022974667.1, forward strand.
TGATTTTCATAGTGCTGTCGTTCTTTCGGTGTTATAGTCAGCTTTTCTGCTATTTGATTGGTATCCTAAGCTTTCATTCTGATTTCTTCCTTTTTTTACATGCAATCACGTTTTATTTATACAAAGAGCTAGTTGTTTGACTATATTCAGATTTCTTGGTTGGTTTTTGTGATGTTTTCCCTCTTTCATTTCATCTACTTTATTTACAATATTATAAGTATATATAGTGTAAACTCTAAATAAAGTTCTTGTTCACAGTCTACCTGAAATTATAAATGTGGTGGCTATCATCAAAAATGTCCTTTCAGAAAGTCGCATCCCTTTATACTTTTCCAACAATGCATTGGGGATCATTTTTCCACCCTCCCCTTAATCACACCAGATTCCATTCAACGTTTTCATCTACTTTTTTTTTGCCAGTTTGAAAGCTTGAATATTATATTGTTATGTTTTCAGTTTACATTTCTTTTACTGATTTTGAATTTTTTTCTTCATTCGCAGTACCAGGAAATGAACCCAGGGCCTTTGCACTTAGTACCTCTTCCTGCCGTTTTTTTTCAGGCACAGCCTAAGTTGCCTAAACCAGTGAGTGCGGAGGTGACAGCTAGGATGACAAGATTTGGGGGGTGACAGAAAAGTGATTGTGTGGACTTGAGTAAGAAACACCAAGTAAATGGGATCAGCACGGGGACTTACTAAAGGTTTGCTCAGATTTACTGGGTGGGACTGCTGCCTGAATGGTGTAAAAGGGAAACCAAGAAGGGCGGCTCCATTCCGTTTCCCTGGAGGAGCTCCAGTCCTCACTCGCACCTTGGAGTCATGTCCTGGCTTCCACACAGACCCTTCAGTCCTCCACCGCAGACCCTTTGGTTTCTTGATACAGACACCCATGGGACACTACAGCGAGCTCCAGGCCTTCCGCTGGATCCTTCAGATCTCTAGAACACAGATCGCGTTATGATAGAAATGTGATTACCTAGACTGCTGTTGGAAATGCTACGTAGGTAATGAACATTATCATTATCCATGGAGTTTATTTATTATATATGGACCACAATATCTTACTTTGAAAATTATTGACCAGTTCTCAGATTCTCAGATGTCTACCTTTATATCTTGCAAAATCAAGTTACTGTTTCTCTGTCTTCCGTGCACAGCATCTTCACCTTTAGAATAAGAAATATTAAGTTCCATACCCTGCATGGAAACCTAGCTAGACCTCTAGTGTAGACTGTTATGGATAATAAGATATGTGGAGGTTGGACTGAAAGGGAATAGTGACGCTCAACAGCTAGGCCACACACACACCGAGAGGTCCGACTGTAGATTTTATGCAAGGGGTGGGAGGAGAGAGAGAGAGCAGAGAGAGCAGAGACAGAGGAGGAAGGAGAAGAGAGGAACAGAAGAAGAGAACAGAGAAAGAAAGGTCCTTTTATCAGTCTGGGGCTGGGCTATTGATTATTAATGAGGAGTGGGCTGCCTTTCACCTGTCACAGGCCAGGTTGCCCGTTGTGGGTTTGGTCCTGGAGAAACAGGTTTAACCTCTCTGGACCACTGTGGCCCTGTGGGGGAGGGAAACCAGAGATAAGGGCACGAGGTCATTTTAGGAGCCAGAAAGTACCAGGAGAATGCAGCCTGTGCTGGTGGCATCACAGCACACTTTAACGTGATCAATTCCCTAACATTCCCCCCTCTGGTTTTAGATGAGAAACAGCAGCCAGTGCAAGCCACACGCCAGGGGAAGGGGACCGTGTGTCTGTCTTCTGTAACTACTTCCTGCTGAGCCTGGAGTGATGAGTCGACCTAGGGGCAGGTGTGTGGGCTGGCCGGCTGCGTTGTCCTTTATGAACATGGAATTGTTGACAGCAGTAGCATTTTTACTGGAATTGTTGGTAGGGCTTCCTGAGAAAAGTCCAAGCACACAAATCCGTTACTGAGGGAGGAGAGAGGGGTGGAAGATAATGTGTATGAGGCTGTGGACTGGGTTGGAGGGTTACTAAGAACAAGTATAAAGGTAAAGATTGTGACTTCAGTCGGGGTGAAGTCTGATAAAGTGTTTTGGAGCAGTGCATTAGTGACCCAGTTGGCTATGCAGGTAATAAGACGAGGGTGGGGAGCAAACCAGAAAATATCAATCCCAAGATCATTTAGAAAATGTTCAAACCGAGCCGAGATCTGAGCTATGGTTAGTGGGTTGGCTGTCAGGTAAACACGGTGGCCTCACTGGGGTCTCTGGCCTGAAGTATCAGCTGGTGAGCCATCCGTCGGGAGACTTGAGTGGAGAGGTGACTGACCTGGGATTGAATAAAACGGAGAGCACAGGGGGCAACTGCATAGGTAGATATGGAAAGGGCGGCAGAAATCAGTGGTGGGCCAGTCTGAAGAGCGGCAGGAATTTGATGATTTGGTCAAAGAACTGGCATAAGGTGGCCTGGAACGTGATTTCAGGAGATCCTACCTGGGCCTGAAGGAGGGCTGAGTTAGGCTGGGAAAGAGTCAAGGTACACACCAGGGGCCTATCTGCTTGGGTAAGGTTTAGGGGAGAAAACGAGCAGGAGAAGAACCATTATTGTCTCCAGAGATTAAGAATGGCAAAGAATGAGATTATGAGGTAATAGGTCAGTGAGAGTAAACACCTGGAAGTAAATTATAATTGGGAGGAGATACTGTGGCCAATCCTATCCCAAGGACAAGTCCCAGGAGTACTAATATAAGAAGATTTAGGATATCACTGGGTGCTGTAGCGTGAAATGTGTCACAAAACCCCATGAGAGGATGAGAGGGTAAACAGTTAGGTTGGCTTATCTGACTCAGGACTGGATGAT
>NW_022974668.1:0-2355 GCF_012274545.1 Fukomys damarensis
CCATACCTTTAATCCCAGTATAACACCATTGACCCCAGCATCACACACTGTAGATCCAGCCACCTCCAAAAAGCCCCACCTATGAGGCTTTAGGAGAACATGTAGATATAAGCCATAACAAGCCCCTAGCCTTGACCAGCTGCTGCATGTGAATGCCTCATATTTTTATCCAGTTTGAAGGAGGTATTTGGTATGGGGAGAAAAATGCCCACTGACAGACACCACTTTGACCTTTTCCATCTCTTACATCTTCCCCCTGACTGGCACATGTATTTTCTGAGCCAATGTCAACTAGATGAGTGTACACTATTCTCCATGGCCCAGAGTCACCTCTACTTGAATTATTATACCTGTGGGATAGGTGACCCTTTCACAGTTCCTACTTCCTTGTTGCATTTGTTGATTCCTGTTAAAATCATCGCTGGCTTCCCATCCTGGACCTTTCTGCTCTGAGATTTGTCAGGGCAACTCCCAGCTTTCACTGGCTGTGTGCATTCCCACTCTTCCTTCCTTGCCCTTTCACAACTCAGGGAAGCCCCAGGTTCTGCAGATCAGTTTCCTCCTGATCCCTCTCCACCTGCATGTTCCTTCTTCTCCCCATTTTAGGAGCCTCCTTTGCCCCTGGGGAAGTGACTGCCTCCTTTGCCCCTGGGGAAGTGACTGGAGACCTTGCGTCCATGACTTCCAAATCCCATCCCACTGCCTTTTGTTTTCTATTATGCTTTTCCCTGTCACCCTACTGGGAAGTGAGCTCTTCTGGGCAGGGACTTCTTTATTTCAGCCCTGTGTACCTACAGATGGGGAGGGAGGAGGAGGTGAGGAGCAGAAACTAAGAAAAAAGAGAGTGACATAGAGGATAATAGAAGACAGGTAACTGGACAAGATCCTGTGATGGGAGGGAAAAGAAATGAGACCCAGCCATGTATTTCAGTCACTCACACAGGAAAGTGAAACTTTGGGCTTCTTTTGAAGGAAGATGGCACTGACCAAGGAAAGAGAAGCCACTCTGATGACAGAATAAATGGAGCAGGAAGTTTCCATGGCTTTTCTTGGATAGGGTTAAGTAACATAATTAGGAGGGAAAAGAAATGAGACCCAGCCATGTATTTCAGTCACTCACACAGGAAAGTGAAACTTTGGGCTTCTTTTGAAGGAAGATGGCACTGACCAAGGAAAGAGAAGCCACTCTGATGACAGAATAAATGGAGCAGGAAGTTTCCATGGCTTTTCTTGGATAGGGTTAAGTAACATAATTTCTAGTGGCCAAGGGTACAGTTTCAGAAGATGTTTCTTTCTTCATGAGACATGGACTGTATCTAATCATGGTCAATTCATCCTCTGGGGTATTGAAGCTTTGTATAGCCATTGCCATTGTGTTATGCAAGACCTTCCAGCCTTGTGGGTCTGGGCCTACAATAAAGCCCAAGGAGGTTAGGTGTTTGGACTGCTGAGGGGTTGCATGAGGGTGGGGGTAGAAAAGATGGAAGAGAATAAAACATGTCACATTTTCAATGAGAGATGGGGAAAGTTAACTCTACATTGTAATTTTGGCCAAAATCTTCCTTGTTGCTTTCATTGGTATACACTTATGATTCATAATAATTACAGTTGTCTTGGGGAATTGCACATGCCCATATTGCATCTTAATCATTTTTACTTTTCTTTTCTGTCCCAATCTTTCCTTCTTTCCAATCCCAGGTCCCCTTCTCATCTCCATAAAATCTACATCTCTTTTTCATTTCACCTTTCTTTTATGTAGCTCTTAAAATTATGTATATGTTTTATTTTTCCAATAAAGGAAACTATTCTATATTTAACCCTTTGTGTGTGGTTTATTTCACTTAGCATTATAGTCTCAGTATGCATCCATTTTCCACAAATGAATCAAATTAATCTTTTTTTTTTGTTTTTTTGAGACAGGATCTCAGTTCAGGCTTTTCTTGAACTCTCTAGGAAGACCAGGCTGCATTAATCTCACAGTAATCTTCCTGCCTCATCCTCCTAAGGGAAATTTATCTCTCCTTATGGTGAGTAGTACTCCATTTTGTATATGTACCAGATTTTCTTTATGTATTCATTCATTTATGGACATGTAGCTTGTTTCCAAAATTTAGGTATTATGACTTGTCCCGCTATAAAAAGGGAATGCATATATCTCTATAAGATGTCATTACAGATTTTGTGACGATACCCAAAAGAGTTCTACCTCAGTCAAATGGATCTCTGATTTTAGTTTTTTTTTTTTTGTTTGTTTGTTTGTTTGTTTGTTTGGAGGAATCTCCAGAGTGGTTGTACTATTTCTTATTTCAATAAACTTTGCAGAATGGTTCCCATTCCCCCACAACCCCATCTGCA
>NW_022974669.1:0-13457 GCF_012274545.1 Fukomys damarensis
TTTAGAAGAGTGGCACGACCAGGCAGTGCAAGACCAGCACCTCGCCGGGTCAAGCAACAGGAAGGCACAGAGGCATTAACACCGGACAGGTGAGGCCGACGTTGGGGGACGTGGGTGCTGGACCTGGACCTATGCTGAGGCGTGCAAAGTGCAGTGTGTGTTTCCAATGGGTCGGGGGGAGACGTTCATCTGTATGCAGTTAGGCCTTAGGCCTTGGTTCCCTGACCCCTCGGTAGAAGGCTTTCCAAACGTAAAAACAGTGAGGAAAATATGGGGGGAGAAAGGGGAAATGCCCAGCTGCACAAAACATTAAAAAATGAGGTTGCCCAGAAGTCACCTGAAGCGGCGAGAAGATGGGCTGGGGCAGGCTGGGTTCCCAGGGGCATGAAGGAGTTTGGCTGGAAGGAAGCAGAGGAGCGGGCTGGGCATGTGCGTGCATCGGGCAGGACATGTGCACACACACAGAGCGCGTGTGCTGCTGTGATGTGGCCATGAGCTGAGGAGGTCTCTAGCGGGGTGAGTGAGTCGGGCGTACAGGAGAGCGCAGAGGTGGAGGGGCTGACTGGGCCCTATGTGCTGTGCAGAAAGCATAAGGAGCCCAGTGGTCCTGGAGGGCACAGGAGGGCCCTTGGCTGGAGGCAATTACCAGGGAGGCGAGGCAGGGGCTGGTGGTGCGGCTGTTGGGTACCGGCTCACCCGGATGGTGGGCAGTCCTGGGTGGACAGGAAGTGTGTAAGTGGGGTGCTGGACAGGGCCACCGGCCCTGCCCTGAGGTCTGTTGCTCAGATCAGGCTTGTGGGGCGGCGAGCTGCATGGAAGGGCTGGCCGCACACCTTGCTCAGAAAGGGAGGCCCAAGGCCTGGGGAGGTGGAGGGCAGCTGGGGTGGGGGTGGCCAGGTCCTTGGCCAGCAGCCTGGGCCTCCTGGTCCCTGGCTCCCCTCCCTTACCTTGCTGGGTGGTGGTGATGGTATGGTTCAGTTCCTCTTGGTACCTGCTGCAGTTCCAGATGCATAGTTGATGAGAACCTGCACGGAATGGCATTTCTAATGTCTTCTCATTTCCTCTCCTTTAGGGCAGGGAGTGGTAAAACCGTCTCCAACGTGATTATGGAGTCACAGAATTGTGACGAGGAGGACGAGCACGAGCATTTTGTGGTGGAAGCTGCCCCTTTGCTTACTGAAATAGCAGAAATCGAGACGGTTAGTTCACCAGATGGTGGCGTTTCCAGTAATTCTGTTTACGTACATAGCATTAGAACTGTAGCTTTTTGACAGTGTTCCTAACCTTACAGTTAGCTTTCGGTTTTCTTTGATGTTTCATTTTGGTGATGTAGAGAGGCATGATGTTAGCGTGGAAATTCAGGATGCCTGAGTCATCTTTAATCCCTCCTGTTCCTACTCAGGTGCTGGCAGCAGAGCTAGAGGATGATGAGAAGCACGGTGAGTCCTGCTGTGATACGTGTATGTGGTGTGTGTGTGCAGGCACATGTGCGCCTCCTGTGTGGCGCATGGAAGTTTCTGGCAGCAGGGGCTGTGGTGCTGGGCTCTGGTCTGGGTGAGACAGCCTGGCTGATGAGTGTGGTCCAGTGTGGTCCAGGAGGCACCGTGAGGCCTGGAGACGCTGGGGCTTCCCTCCGAGAGCTGCTGGTTGCTCCTGAGGTCCTTCCCAGGCCTGCACGGTGAAGTGGTATTTGTTGTCCTGCCAGGCGTCTTTCCTCCTGTTTCAGATGTTTCCGAGTGGAGTGAACGGTGAAGGAGCCCAAACCCATTGCTGGCAGTGTAGTGACTGCCACCCATTTCCCTGGGCCTTCTCCATCCCCTTTGCCTGGGAAAGCTTAGGTGAATCTCTCCAGGCCAGGAGCCCTTGGAAACAACAGAACCACACTCCCTCATTGTGCATGAAGGGACATGGTTGTCTGTGTCATCACGCGGCCACTTTCCCAGTATAGGGTGCCCGTCTAGATGGCATGGGCTGTGTGGGTCTCTGTGCTGCACGGACTGGCCCTGGCCACCTGGTAGCAGACGTCAGACGCCGCTGGCTGGTGCCTCAGACTCTTGCCCTTGTGTTACTCGTCTGGCCACTGTGGTGCTCACCATGTTCTTCCTCCCTCCGCCTGCTGTTCAGGAGCCTCACTCAGGCTGCCTGGCCAGACTGTGGTGGTGACTCAGTCCAGACGTGCTGCCACGCAGCGGACAGGGGTACCCTCCTCCTCTGTGTGGGCCTTGGGTACCAGGTGCAGCTGTGCAGTGGAGACCCAGGCGGGATACTCTGTTTTCCACAATGGTGGTTTTGTTTCCTGGCGCCCAGCACAGGTGACTCATGATGCCCTTTTGGTTGTTTCTGTTTTTGATGTCCTATGATTTTTAACAAACCTGGTTGTTTCTGTTCAGTCCACCTCTGTTCATTGGCCATCCTGGAAATTGCTTGGCTTTTGACCAGGGAGCCTGGCTGAGGTCTCCCGGGGGGGGCTTTGGTCAGAGCCCAGGTGATGTCGTTGCACAGAGCGGGACGCCTCGGACTCCCCTGGGTCCCTCCTGCCCCCTCCTCTGAGGAGCCTGGCTGACTGCTCCATGCTTGGGCTGGTCCTGGTTTGTAGGGGTTTTGGCTGACAGCAGGCTGTGCTTGGCTGTGCGGAGTTTCCCAAGCTCATTGGGATTCAGCCAAATTCAAGCTTCAGGAGCTCTGCCCTCATTCTCGGGGCTTACACATGGCCCTTGTGCCCTGCAGCATCAGTGGTTGGAGTGCTCCTTCCCACAGGGGCTCTCAGGCGAGGTTAGCATAGGTCTCAGGGGGACCACAGGCAGCTGCTCAGGTTAGGGTTATGAAGTAATTCTCTTCACTAGCATGCGCTTACTGGTGTGATATTGTTGAGATGATTTCCTTTCAATCTGTGTCATTAATGTTTATACTTTTCTTTTTATTCTTGTAAGATAGTCATATAGCTTTAAGGTCAGGTGCATAAGAGGTTCAGGGCTTTGCCCTCTGTCTCTTCCACCCCGTATTCACCTGCCCCCCCCCTGTAGGTAACAGTAAAATATATGGCAAGGACCTGCATTAAAGTAAGTAGACACACAGGTGCGTGTACACGTGTGTGTGTGTATCAGTTCTTGTCCTTGTCTGTTTTGCTTTTTATTTTTTTCTTGGCGGTCTGTGCTGGCATTTATTCCATTGCAATATAGAGAAATACTTTATCATTCTTCCTAGCTTCGTGGTTCTTACTGTGTGGACTGCTGTAATTGCCCAGCCAGCCCCATACTGATCTGTGTTTGGAGATTATATATATATTTCCAGGGTCTCACACTGGCACTTCTCTGACTGAGCTTCACTGCTACCCCACAAAACAATAAGACATCATTATTAAGAAAATGGTTTTCATGTATTTACCCCACGAGTAATTGTGAAAGAAATTCAGTATTCTTGCTCCAATTTGAGAGCTCCAAATCCTAACCACTAGACAGGGGAAGTTCTTGCTCCAGTTTGAAAGCAGTGTTAGCACTTTGAAACAGTTCAGAATGGTTGTATCTGTTTGCAGTAGCTACTTATAGTGTTGGATTTCATCTACAGTTTTTCTTACTTTTTGGAAATAGAAAGTAGCACCTTTCACACAGCTGATTTCTCTGAAACATTTTGAAATTTTATAGTTAATTTCTGCCACCAGCTGTCGTATCATTTTATTGTATACTGTCTTTATCAAACTGAGATTATGAAACTTTCAGTCTAGAAAGAGAAAGGATAGGAGGTTAGTATTTCTCCCATCCTTCCACCCATTTGGAGTAACTTCCAGGGCAGAGAAAAAGCTTTAACATAAAACCACTTATTTTCAACAGGTAGACTTGTGAAAAAAATTTTGGAGACGAAGAAAGATTATGAGAAACTGCAGCAGGACCCCAGAACTGGAGAGAAGGTATGGGAGAGTTTCTGCACACACTGGTGTCTTAGCAGTCAGTCTCGCGCATTTACTTTCCAGCTTAGAAGTATCTTTCAGAGGTGTGGCTGCTTTCACAGTTTTTGTTTTGGGCCTGGGATTTATTCCAGTGGTTCTGCCACCTCCCTTGCAGGCGCAGGCGCAAGGACCCAAGTTCAATCCCTGGTGCCAAAAAAACAAAACCCACAAAACACATTTTTTGTTTTGTTTTGGGTCACTTTCACATTTAAATGCCCCTGGTTGGGGGTTAGACAACATGGTCTCTGTGGGGCCACATTCCTGGTTGCTGTGGGGCCCGAATGCGGCCCAAGGGACACATATTGTGTTTCTTCTGGGCTCCTCTGAAGGAGAAAGCCTCTCTTCAGCCTGTTGTCTGTTGCTGTGGTGTTTTAATGCATCACCATCCTGTGTGAATGAGTGGTGTTCCCGTCCGCCCCAGGTGAAATCCCAGAGCTCAAGCTTCCAGGCTGCCGTGTGGCCCGGTCAGCGCCTGCTGGGCTGGGTTTTGCTGCTCATCTCTGTTACACAGCTCACTGGGACCCTGTTTCTGAGTCTCCCCTAAAGAACAGCGTCCCGTGAGTGAGATCAAAGGTGATGTCTTTGCTGGCTGAACACTTACAGTTTCCGGAACTGTAGGTAGTGTAACGGGAAAAATTGGCACACCCTGGGGATTTCTTTAGGGCGTTGATAGACATTAGGTTTAAGTTTAATGTTTTGATCTCAGGACACTTCAGTAGATTTTCTTTTGAATGAGAGAATTGGGAATGCACAGGAGCCGTTGAGCTTCCCCATCCCATCCTGGGCGCTGCAGGGGCCTGGGCGAGTGCCCTCCTCATACTTGTGTGTCACACGCACATGCACAGTTTTTGGTGTGAGCCAGGGCTATGCCTGTTGCTCTCTTGAGGCTGCATATGGCGAGGTTCACTCACTCGCTCTTCCTGTGATCTCCAAGTGTCCCAGCGTCATTTGCAGAGTCACCATTCTTCATTTTTCCCCATCTGATAGTTGGGAGATGGTATTTTTTGTTTTCTTGACTGATTAACAGCTTGCATTTGGTGCCTGCTCCCTCACGAAGGGATCTGTGTTTGTCACTCACCCCTCCATTGTCCACCATGGGGTCCAGGGACACATCCTCCACAGTGCTCCTGGCTTCCGGCTGGTTTGAGAGGTGTGTCACTGCCCGGGTACTGGGAGCCCGTGGGGTTGGGCTGTGTGCAGTGCTGCAGGCCATTTCCAGGGAGTTCCACGGCCGGTATCCTCTGAGTCCTCATGCTACCCTGGGCTCTTAGACTTGGCCGTTGTGTCTGCTCTCTGATTGGTTCACGGCTTTGCCAGTTTTTCTGTTGTCATTTTTTGCTTCAAGTGGCCCTGTGTATGTTTTTAATATATTTGCATATGTTACATGTCTTTTACAGTTGTGTGCCTTGTGTGTATCGTGGGATCTTGTCCGTGTGTTGTATGTGGTAGGTATCTTGCCGGCCTGTTGCTTGTCTGACTTTATGTCTTTGGATTTCAAAACTCATTTTGACATAAAATTTAACCAAGACACCTTTTTTTGGTTATTCAGGAAGTCGGAATTGTTTCCCTCTGATTATTTCAGCGTTTTCTGAATTTTCAGTGTATGTCCGGGGGTCGAGAGCTGGGCCCACCACTCAATGGCACTGCCTCCCGTGACAGTCTCTTTGGCGGTGCCTTTCCTCATCCTGCCTGGTGTGTGGGACTTGCACAGCCACGTCCTCTCTGCCTGCCGGGGTTTCAGTGCCAGCTGTGGCCCCTGGTCCTAGGCAGAGTCTGCCTGTGCGCTTGCCCTCTGCAGCTCCCCTGTGAGCCCTGGCTCTGCTCCTTCACCCCAGTCACCCTTCTCAGGGTCGCCCCAGCTCAGGCTGCCCTCCCCTCTCCCAGCTGCACCCCACCCTGGCCTGAGCAGCTTCCTCTGCTCAGCCCGCCTCCCTGCCTGCTCCAAGGGCCGTGAGTTCCCTGGTCACCGCTCTGTGTCCCCTGCTAGTCCCTTCCCCGTCTGGCCCCTTTTCTTAGTATTAGAGCCCTAACCTTGTTGGCTCTTCTTTCACTCAGACAGAGTCAATGTCTTTAGTGGATATATCCATCTTTCTATTTCTTTAGTTTTGTGATATCCGATTTAGGATTAGATTCATCTGCAAAATAAAGTTAAAGATTATAGTGGCTCCAGTCAGTAAGATGGAAAGTGTTTTATCTCGTGAATCACATTCTAGGAGGCGGCAGTCCACTGCTCCATGGGTAATTGGGGCACCTCATAGGGCAGGAGGGTTGCTCCAGCTCCAGCCTCTAGGACTGCATTCCAGCTACCGAGGAGGAGGAAAACGGAGTAGGAAGAGCCATCCCCTCCTCTTTCAGGACAGCTTTTGGAGATTGTGCTCTCCACTTCCACTTCCATTATCTTGTCAGAACTCAGAAAGGAGACTGAAGGGAAGTCTTTCTATCAAGCATCTATCGACTTAGGTAGCAGTAAGTCCCATTACCACAGACTAGTGCTTTCCACAACTTCTCTGTACTCCAAGATGACACTGTTTGTATGGCAGTGCCTGGCTGGCTGGGGCTCTGGGTTTCTGGGACCAGCACTGGGTGTGGAGGGTGCTGTGTACAGCGGCCAGAAGCTGCAGGAGGGGAGCAGGGGATGGAACAGGGTTGGCCAGCCGTCCCTGCCACAGTGTGTGTGGGTGAGTGTGCGTGTTTGGGGAAACAGCTCATTCACTTTTTTTTTTTTGGCACCGGAGATCAAACTACGGCCCTTGTGCTTGTGAGGCAGGCACCAGAACCACTGAGCTAAATCCCCAGCCCGCATTCACATTTTTACACACATATGGTGAAGGTGTTTCCAGCGCACCTTTGTAATTCGAGAAACCTCCTTTCTGTAGTTCGGGTTTCTCTTTTCCTTCCTTGTCTGGGATGAGATTGTGGAGAACAGACTTTCTCTAGTCAGTTTTGTAGGTGCTCACTTTTGTTTTCAGTTTGTTAATTTCTACTCTATTCCTTTCATTTCTTTGGGGTGTTTACTTTTTCTAGCCGCTTGAGTAAAATAGCTTATTTGTGGTCTTTGTCTTTGTAAATGCTAGTATATGTAAGACTACATCCTTTTTCTCCTGCTTTATCTTTGTATCTTAAATTCCTTGAAAGTTAAACTGATGAGACTTCCTTTGTGGCCCAGTTTGTGATCAGCTGTTTTGTTTGTTTTCTGGAACCCTGGGTGACCCTCCTGCTTCAGCCTCCCCCCTGGGGTACAGGCCTGGCCCTCTGCCTTTGTTTTGGTAAGCATCTCAAAGCCCTTTGTGAAGTGGGCCTCCTTTCTAGTGATATTTTCAGTCCAGGGTTCAGCATGTGCTTGTGGATTTCACAGAATCTCCCACGTGTGTACGCAGCACACTCAGGCTAATGAAAATATTCATCGCCTCTCTGCTGTCCCACTTCCGATTTCAAATAGTAGGTGATTTCTCCGCCGGGCACATAAATTGCCTTGCCCTTTGTCTTGAAACTAATTTTTTCAGAGGGAGTGGCTTTGCTGTGCTGCAGGAGTACGTGTTTGTGATCCAGGCACTTCTCCAGCTGACTTTGGCGTTGCTGTGGGAGCAAAGCTGTTCCTTACTGTGGGGTGGAGGGACTTGGATGCTTCATCATAGAATCAAGATGAGCATCAGATGCATTTTCCTCATTATCAGGAGGAAGTATAAAGTTTGTTAATGGTGAAATATTAGCTTCTGCCAGCATTTTTTCCTCTTAATTCAGGTTTATGAAGAAGTTTTTGAAAAGCAAGCAGAAAAAGCAGCTTTATTATAACGTTTATTATGCTGTAAACATTCTTGCTTTCTAAACCTTCATAGATGGAGGACAGCTTCCAGGGCTGTTCAAATCTCTCGTCCTGACTTTTCTAGTCTCCACTTAGTTTGTCGTCTCTCAGTTTCTCTTTGTTTTATATCTGTTTTAATTTAATGCACATGCCAGGTGCAGTTGTCTATTCTGAAGCAGACTGAGGAGGACAGGGCTTGTTTCTGTGGATCACTTCCTCTCTTGGCTCATTCGCGCTCGCTTGGGTCATGCGAGCATCGCCCTGTCATGGGCATCTTCCCCTCTCGGAGCAGCAAGAGGGTCTACAGGGAAGCATGCGCTGGGGATATGAGAACCTTGTGTCTTCACATGCTTCTTGGTGAGTAAAGTGACCTTATAAACAAGCATGTTGTATTTTAAGAGATAAATAGCATGCAACAAATAATGGTTAGCTATCTGGTTGTATGAAAAGAACTCTGCTTTACTTTAATGATCTACATTAGAGCTGGAAATTCTTACTTTGGTCACTAGGTGGTGAAATTTCATCACAAACAATTGTTTACTTGGTTTAGACTATTAGATTTGTTTTTTGCTAGGAACATTTTTTCCATTGAAATTTTCTCTGCACAAACTAAAAGGGGATGGTTGGTACCTCTTCCTTGGGAAAATTGTGGCAGTTAAATTGGAGAAGCTTTGGAATTGATTTTAATCATGAAAGGTTAAGGGGGAGGTTTGTTAGGTGTTTTTGTACTGGGGATTGAACTGAGAGACAGGCAGCAGAACCACTGAGCTAAACACCCCTGGCCCTGTTAGGTTTTCTAAGGAAAGGAAGTGGAAATTTTATGTTCCCAACATCCACTTCTTCATCAGTATCTTCCACTTGTAGCATCTTTCCCAGTCTTGCAGGCTGAGGATTTAAAGTTTTGGGTCAAAAATTAAATTGTCGCTGCTGCATTATTGTGAGAAAATGGAGACACCAAGAACGTCACCTTCAGTGTTTATAGACATTTGCCGTGGATATGTTGTTGACCACATGAATGGCCGTGAAGCCATTAAAGCACAGCGCTCTGTAAACTTTATGAAGGTAATGGTGAGAAAATAGGCTTCTTTCTGCAGAGTCCATTGGTGGGTTACTTTAGCCAGAAAGAATGCAGATACACATGTATGTGATGTAAAAGAGCTTGAATATAAAAACGTAAGAAACTGTCACCAATATCTTGAGGCCGAAATGAGTCGCCCCCTGGGTGTTTGTGAAAGAAGGTGTGACGAATTCAGACATGGGCCTCGCCCGGAGCTACCGTTTGGAGTTGTGGCGGAGGTTCACCTGCCGTGGCCCCGTGGCCCCTCACACTGAATCAGGGCTCTGTTGTGTCTTTGTGGGGAAATCTCTGGCTCACCGGGCTGTGGCTGCCAGCGAGGTGCTGAGTGGTATGCACGCTGGGGTTTGAGTCCACACGCTGTGGCTGTGCAGTGAGACTCAGGTGGTCAGACTCAGGGCTGACACAGGTGTGAGGCAGACTCTGAGATCAGGTGGCCCTGCGGGTGAGCAAAAAAGAAGGTGTAGGCAATGGCCCCAGATCAGGAAGCCCAGCCACTCCAGGGCCCGGGTGTCCTGCAGGACTGAGGATTCTGGCCCAGTAGTTTAGAGGTGGGGAGACTTTAGAAGGTCCAGTGGGAGCTGGGCGTGGTGGCGCACACCTATAATCCCAGCACTTGGGAGGCTGAGGAAGGAGCACTCTGAGTTCGAGACCAGCCTGGGCTACATAGTGATTTCCAGGTCAGTCTCAACTACATAATGAGACCCTGTCTCAAAAAGCCAAACAAAAAAAAAAAAGAAAAAAAGAAAAAAAAGGTGGTCCAGTAGGAACTGTGAAATTGTTAAAAAGTTAGAAATTAGGGGCTATTTTTTTGGAGATGCTGCCACTGAGGAGGGGTCCTGTGCCACTGCTACTGTGACCTTGCCACATGCTGGTTTCACCTAGCTGAAGGACCAGGCTGCTGAGCACTCCAAGTCCTTGACCTGCTGGGCCTTGGGCCAGGCTGGCTTGCTCTGTTCCCTGGCACTGTTCCACAGGAGACACTTGTGGGGTCGGGTCTGGGGGACCCCAGAGCCCACACCCATTGGGCTTCACTGCACGCATGAAGTTGTTGGAGCGCCTGTCCCGTTATTCTTGTCCTTTCCGTGCTCCCTGTCAGGAGAGGAGCGCTCACCTTCCCCAACCCCCGTCCTGCAGCAGTCACCTTGCCTGTCTGCTTCTGCTTCCCGGGAGCTGGGGACAGGTGGGGACAAGTGACTCGGGCTGTTGGAGGAAAGAAGGGAAAGCGAGATTTCTCAGTGCTTCCTGCTTATGGTCATGGTGCATATACACATATGTTTCCATATTGAAAATTTTCCACATTGAAAAGTTATCAAGGCTTTTCTGATTAAAATCTCCTTATGGCTCTTTCTGGCCTGTGCCCACACCTGAGTCGGAACCCCCTTAGAGTACAAAACCTCCTGATCGCACTTCTCTTACCCAAGGCCACAGCCAGTACATTTCTCAGTAACAGGCTTGGGTTTTGTCAAGCTGTACTCCGAGTAAGCCTAAAATTTTTGGAAACTTCATTTATTCTCTTAAAGGAAAAAGAAAAGATGTTTTAAAAAGTGGAAATGCGGTTATTTTAGACATGAAGTTATTAGTAATGTATAAGTATACTATCTTAGTAGTCTTCCACAGCACTCCTTGTTAGAGACAGGGTGGTCTAAAAGTTTTTAGGTCAGTTTTTTTTTTTCTTTTTATTGAGTTTATTGGTACAATCTAGGTCTACAATACAGTTACATTCATTACTGGGATCCTGTACCTAGGTCAGTGGTTTTTTTTTTTTTTACTACCGGGGCTTGAACTCAGGTCCTTGCGCTTGCAAGGCAGGCCACCGAACAACTGAGCTAAATCCCCAGCCCCTGTCAGTGGTTTTTAATAGGAATGATTTCTATACCGTCATGTTGTTGGCCCCGAGTAGCTTTCCAGGTAGCTTAACAGAGCCTTGCACTGTACAAGCAGAGTTCGCTTGCATCAGAGAGGAGAGGAAAATAAGCCTGTGGTGGTTATGAGTAAACAAAGCAAGTGAAGCGAGTACTTCCTCGTCGTTTTAAAGGTAACTTTAAAGAAAAACAGATTGAGAAGCAGTTAGAGCAGTCAGAGTCCTGAAAGGCACTTCGGGAGCTGAGGTAGTTCTAAGGTTGAAGCCCGTGGCACTTAGTGGGGTCACATTGCAGTTGGGGCTGGACCGTGTCCCCAACGCAGGGTCGTTCTTGCTCTGTCCCCTCCTGCAAACTCCTCGCGTCGAGTCATCGGGTGGCACACTTGGTGCCCGTGTCTCCTGTGTCTGTCATCCTGAAGTGTCGCGAGCCGCGACGTCAGGATCCTGTCAGCAGGTCCTAAACCTGAAAGGATGAGGACAGAGAGACGGGAGGCACCTTTCTTCTTCAGTTGCTTGCTTTATTACTGAACCTCTTCCTTTTATACTCTCCAGCTGCATGGGAGCGAGGGCGGCACGGGAGCGAGGGAGCGAGGGAGCAAGGGCACCGCCCACACATTCCAGAGGGAAACAATAACGACCATTATGGGTTACATCTGCTACTAGCTGAACTCGCCCGTGGCTATGGGCGAGAGCACCTCCATGCCTGTGTCAAGGCTCACCATAATGGCTCGCCATAATTCCCCCATCTTTCTTTGATAGCATGAAGAATGCTATCAACTCATCAGCCAAGGAACCTCTGTCTTAGGCGGCAGAAGTCTTCCATCTCCTTACCCGTCATCAGTCGCAGGGCTCATGTCCCAATACGACCTGTCTTAGGTTGGTAGACAGAAGCTTCCGTCCTTACCCGTCACTGAGTATCCCAAGGCGGGGGATCTAAGCATGCCAAGCCTGAGCCAAGTAAATGGCTACACACGTTGTATCATCATCCAAAGAAGCTTGTACAGCCATGGCTGAACGCTCTTAAACTGGGAACGCTTCCAGCATTGATATGAGCAGTAACCCAAAATACACAAACCAATCATAATAGCAATAACAATAAGCCATATAACAATCCAAAAAGGTGAAAACATCTTTTTCAAATTTTCCCAAACTTCTGTAGCAAAATCTAAATCAAGCCGGATAGAATTGGCATGAACACCAGACAAGACCTCAATGTCCAATGACAACTGATTAGTTGTAGTTAGAAATGTCCGAGTCCAAGACCCTCGCAACAATAAAG
The DNA here is from genome assembly GCF_012274545.1 of Fukomys damarensis. Lineage (NCBI taxonomy): Eukaryota > Metazoa > Chordata > Mammalia > Rodentia > Bathyergidae > Fukomys > Fukomys damarensis. The sequence continues at coordinate 11,964 of NW_022974669.1, forward strand.
AAAGTCGTCTAATTTCCTCAGAATGGTTTTTGACAGGAAAGGGAGTAAGGCAGAGTTGTTGAAATCTGGGGTCACAGTCCAATCGAGTATGCAACCACAATCCTTCAACTTCTTTGTTTAATAAGTCCATTTGTTGCTGAAATATAGCCAAACCAGTTCCAATGAATCCTTGTTCTGGACAATAAAGTCTCCGTTTGTGCACCAAGACACATCCTGGAGTTCTCTCTGCTGCTCCAGTGTTGGGGTCCCAATCCAGTCTCCAGATTCAAGCTATTCAGGGATAGCAGCAGATCTATAAATATACTTGTAACCATAAGTAGGTGGAGCAGAAGAGAAGGGAGAATACCTGGACTAAAAGGTTATTCTCATAAACAATATGCTGGAAAACCTGCATGGTCAAACAATAGGAGTACATTTTGTATGTCAAAAAGTAGCAATAATTATTATAATTATATAAATTCCTATATCCTGCAACGTGGCCTTGTATCAACAGGATCTTCCCTTTTTTTTTTTTTTAACAGAAAATAATCATCAGAAACATATTACAATAACATTTCTATAATTCAGAGCTTTGATAACCAACAAAATATTCCCAACATATTTAACAAGACTTTTTTTTTTTTTTACAAGGCTATAAAAAATTATTTTTGTGGCTCCCATTAGTGAACAAAGATCAGAATAAATTTTCTGAGCAGCTGCTTCTTTATTTACCAACAGGAGCGTATCCAAACTTTAAGATTTATATTTACTTATATATAAGTTTTTTATTTAAATCCTATAAAGCCAGGTTGTAGAAATCAACAATCTATTTATATTTAACATTATCTTGATGAAGAACGTACAAACATCTTTGAACATTTAGGACAAACATATAACACTTAAGATAGACAAACATATAAGACAATTTTAATGAGTGCAGTCAGATGGTTTTGGCCAATTGAATTATGATGTTTTTGTTATGACTAGTCAGAATTTTTGCAGATCAAAATTAACAGAGATCTCTTGTAGAATTAGGGTTAAAGGAATGAAAGGTCTTCTTAACTGTAAATGTAAACCTTTTTATATTATTTCCATACCCCTTCTCTATATATTTAGGCCTTCTGGTCTTCTATATCTTTCTTTACCTTTTTTTTTTTTACGCAAGATGCAAAAGCATAACTCTTACTTATAGCTTTCCTAATATTTTTGTTTCATTTGCTATTAACCTTTATTTGTGGATATAAAAAATAATCAAACACATAAGATGGAAAAGCAGGAAGAATTAGCTCTTAGGAGGAGTTTTCACAATCTTTATCTTTAAGGGATTAAACAGAGTCTGTAATGACGTCCCATGAAGTAACATCGGAAGATTGTCTTTGGTCCTTTTCACGGCTTGCATTAATCTGTTTCATAAAATGCTCTGGGATCCGCCATGGTTGATCAGCATTCTGAGGAAAAACAAGCAAAAACCCCTTCCCCAAGGAACTACGTGGCAGAACGCAATCTAATCACTTG
>NW_022974670.1:0-5945 GCF_012274545.1 Fukomys damarensis
CAGCCTGGGTCACACAGTGAGTTCAGAGCCAGCCTGAACTATAAAGCAAGACCCTGCCTCAAGGAGAGCAAAACAAAAAACAGACCCAATAGCTTCCAGATGTGCAAAGAAGACTAATTTAAGATGAACTAGAATAAATAAAAAATCAGAAGACTGCACACATGGCATCAAAAAACTGTTTTTTAACAGAAGTCTTTCAAAGTGTGAGGAAAAAATTACATACAGTAAGGCATATAGAACCCTAGGTGGCCACAATCAAAAAGATCCTTTCTAAAATCCCCCAAATCCAATATGGTGACAGAATCTTAAAATCTGTTACAGAAAAGCAACAAATCACTTATAAAAGTAAACCCATTAGAAATATACCAGATTTCTTCACACAAGCCTTAAAGGCCAGGACAGAATAGAGTGAAATGTTTCAGGCCCTAAAAGAAAGCAGCTTTCAATCCAGACTTAAATGGCCTGCAAAGCTATTCTTCAAAGTTGATGGAGAAGTAAGTGATTTGTGTGACAAAGAGCACCTTAAGTAATTCATGAGCACCAAACCAGCACTACAAAAATTTCTCAAGGCTGTACTAGAAAGAGGCAATGAGACCAACAATGTGAAAATGTCCAATAGAATGAAAACACCAGGCAGGGTGAGCAACTAAGCAAAAGGGCAAAATGAGGAAATCAGCAACAGGAGAATAATGCAAGGACAGGAATGAGGCCATATAGCTCAGCAATAATTCTCAGTATGAATGGTCTTATTTCCCAATCAAAAGACAACTTCATAAACAAATACTACTGGACACAAAAGATCAGATAAACAGCCACACAATTATAGTGGTGGATCTCAATACCCCACTGTCACAAACAGGCAGAACAATCAGACGAAAAGTGAACAAAGAAATATCAGAGTTGAACAAAACCTTCTAACAAATGGACTTAATAGATATCTACAGAGTTTTCCACCCAACAACAACAACAACAGAACACATTTTCTTCAGCAGCACATGACACTTTCTGTGAAACAGACTACACGTTAGCTTGTAAAGTATGCTTAAGTAAAAGATGAAAGAGTCAAAATTATCCCATGAGTATTGTCAGGTCATGGCAAGACGAAACTTGAAACCAATGACAAAAGAAACCACAGAAATGATGCAAACACATGGAAATTAAACAAGACCCTCTTGAATAATCAATGGATCACAGAAGAAATTAAGGAAGAAATTGGACATCAAATGATAATGCCAGTACTGCACAGGAACCTATGGGACACAATGAAAACAGATGTAAGAGGGAATTTTATAGTTATGAATGCCCACATCAGAAAACCAGAGCAGGCCCAAATAAATAACCTAACGATGCACTTCAGGTTCAAAGAAAAACAAGAACAATCCAAATCCAAAGCTAAAACAAGGAAGGGAATTATAAAGATCAGAGCAGGAAATTCGTGAAATTGAAACTTGAAAAACAATACAAAGAATCAATGAATCAAAGAGTTGGTTATTTGAAAGAATAAGCAAAATAGACAACCCCTAGCCAATCTTACTTTAAACAGGAAAGAAAAGATATAAATCAATGAAATTGAAAATGAAAATGAAAATCACAGTCAACAATGCCAAAACCCAAAAGATTATTAGTTTGAGAACTTGTATTCCAATAAATTGGAGAATTCAGAATAAATGGACAAATTTTTAGATATGTATGAATTACCAAAACTAAACCAAAAAGATGATATAAAAAACTCCAAACAATCTAATAACAGGAAAATTGAAGAAGTAATAATAATAATAAAAAAAACTACCAATTTAGAAAGACTCAGGTCCTAATTAGCTCACTGCAGCATTCTATCAGATCTTCAGGAAAAATCTAATTCCAACACTCCTCAAAACCTTTAATGAAATCAAAAGGGAAGGAGTACTCCCAAAGACATTCCTAGAAGCTAGCATGACCCTGATTCAAAACTAGAAAAGAACCCAACTAAAAAAGCAAACTATAATTCAATCACTTTCATGAACATAGACATAAATATCCTAAACAAGATATTGGCAAAAGAATACAACAAATCATCAAAAGAATTATGACCAAGTAATATTCATCCCAAGGATGTGACAATGAATCAACATACACAAATCAATAAACGTAATATCACATAAACATAAGCAAGGGCAAAAATAACTTAATCATCTCAGTTGATGCAGAAAATTTTTTGACAAAGTTGAACAACCAGTCATAGGAAAAAACATAAAGAAAATAGGTAAAAAGGATCTAAAAGTCATTTATGACAAACCACAGGCAAACATATTGAATGGAGAAAGCTTTTCCTCCTAGTTCAGGAACAAGACAAGACTGTTTTCTATCACCACTCCTGTTCATTATAGCTCTCCAAATGTTGAAGAATTCAGGCAAGAGAAAGAAATAAAAGGCACGTGTGTTGAAAACCAAGAAGTCACATTATTATTTACAGGTGACACGATCCTCTACATACCCAAAAAATTTTATCAAAAGACTTGTAGAATTAATAACCAAATTTAGTAGCATAGCAGGGTACAAAATCAACACATCAAAATCAATAGTGTTTCTGCACACTAATAATAAACAAGAAGCTGTCTGCTGCCAGCAGCGAGTTCCGCCATCTTTACGGCCGGGAGGGCCTTCTCGGCCACGCCCTCTCCTGCCCTCAGCGCCTTCTGCTATCTTCAGCTCCGCCCTGTCTTCTAGGCAGGGCTCTCCCCGGCCAGCTGCCTTTTCGCCATCCTCAGCGCCAGAGAGCCTTTTCACCCGTGCCTTCCAGCTATCTTTAGCCCCAGAAGACCTGCTCGCACCCCTCAAATCAACACATTAATCCTTATCTTTATTTGTTGGTCTACCAAATTGATGAGTTAATTTGGTTCTCATTTTCTTTGTTTTATTAGAGAATTTATGAAATCTGTATATATGAGTAGTATGAAAAGTATTAAGGTCCATCTGTCATTTTCCTCTTTCATCTCTGCTTTCTACAAACTTCCTTTTCTGTCACTATAGCTTGTTTGGTTGGAAATTTGTTAAGACAAATGTTGTTATGTTATCAATATATCTTTGTACCTATTTTCTACTGATGACAAATATTAATTTTTAAGTAAATTTCATTATAACTATACTTAAATCATTAATATCATTTAGTATCTGGTACATATTACAAATTCTCCAACTCCCTCAAAGATGGATATTGGTTTTTTCTCAAATCATACAAATTGCCAACATTCCACACATCACTGCACTGTTTTATTACACCAAAGTATATATTGTATTGTAGAAAATATGCATTGTGTATATGTGTGGGGGGGTATGTTTTTACACATATGTGTGCATTATTGAATGAGAAACATGGTCATGAATGTGGTAGGGTTGTGCACATTTGACATATTGATAGCTTCTCTGGCAACCTTATGATTTCTTTACATTATGTGCTTGACTTCATTCATAGTCATTCATTTAGGAAGAATATTACGTATGTATTGGTGTTAAATTCTATCATTATGCTTATAAAAATATAATAAAAATAAGTATGGGATATAATAAAATAGAAACAGAAAGATCTGATCTTAAAAATGTGAATTTTTTTAGTTGTTTCTGGATTTCAAATATAAGTATTTTTTTTCTGTGGGAAGTTTTGTTAGAAAATGTAAGTGGTACAATCAACAAGCATATTATATTTATCAATTAATAAAACCAAGGAGTTTATAAATCATAAAATTTTGAGGACAGTTTCTCAACTATTAATATGTGACTTTGTTTTATTTGTAATTCCATTATTTCAAAAATATAAGAAAATGCGAAAGAACATAATGTTTGAAGATCATATCAAACTAATAATGTATTTTGATTATTAGTCTGTGTTACATTAATTTTTATTTCATATCCTTTTTTTGCTGCCATACATATGTATACTTGAAATTTTTATTTAGTATCTTAGTTTCTTGGTATCATGTATGTTTGCAATATTCAATAAAAAAAAGAAAAAAACAAAACAATAGCATACAAAAAATAAATACTTAGGAATTACCCTATCAAGGATATGAAAAACCTCTACCGTGAAAACTATGGTATTCTGAAAAAGCGTGTCAAGGAGGACATTAGGAAATTGAAAGACATCTCCTGTTCCTGGATAGGAAGAACCAACATTTTCAAAATCGTCATGCTTCCAAAATGGATACCCAGATTTAATGCATTCCCAATCAAGATACCCGCATCATTGCTCACAGAGTCAGAGAAAACAGTCTTTCACCATGTGTAAACTAAAATCAAAATGGATCAAATCTAAATGTTAAAACAGAAACAATTTGCTGGCAGATAAAATATGTAAAACTCTTGAAGACATAGGCATAGGCAAGGTCTTTCTGAACAGAACAAGAAATAATACCAAGAATCAACAAATGGGATTATATCAAGTTAGGAAGTTCTTGTACAGCAAACAAAGCAATTGACAGAGTTAAGAGACACTAGGAAAAGAAGAAAGTTTTTGCTACTTATATCTTGGGCAGAGGACTAATACCTAGAATATTTAAAGAACTCAAGAAGTTATACAGCCCTCAAAAAATAAAAAAACAAACTGAATGAAGAGACTTCTTTGAAGAAGTATAAGTAGCCAACGAATATATGAAAAAATGTTCAACATCTCTGGCTATTAGAGAAATGCCAAGTTAAAGTGACACTGCTATTTCCTTTTACTCCAGAAAGAATAGCAAGAAATCAAACAATAAAAAATGCTGGTGAGGAGGAAAGGAAAAGGAACTCTTTTACATTGGTGATAGGAATGTAAACTAATATAACCACTGTGGCAATCATTAGGGAGATTCTTTAAAAAACAAAAGCAACAACTCTAACACTTGAAATCCCATTTGGCCAAGCTATTCCCCTCCGAGGTGTCTTCCTGAAAGAGTTAAAGACATCATATTGCCGTGACACATGCACACCCCTGTTTATAGCAGCAAAACTCACAATAGCTCAATCTTGGAAGCAGCCTATATGTCCATCAACAGGTGATTGAACAAAGCAAATGTGGCAGTTATACCCAGTGGAGTACTTACTACTAGTAATATTATTGTTTTTACACTGCAGGCTTATAACATTCACATGCTGTTCTCCGTTTAAATTTATTCAGTGCTACCATGAGCTTTTTCCACACTATTTGTCTACTTTGTATTTCATTTAGACTCTTGAAGGCTGGATTTAATACTTTTTAAGGGACTGAGCCGTATTTCTTAGTTTCTCTCTCTGAGAATTCTAGTCCTTGCACTTATACTGGAACATGGTGGCTTGTTATGCTTTCTTTGTCCTCAGAACTTTGTAAACATTATTTCATCAACTACTAGCACTGCAATTTTATGTTAGAATAAGAGTCTACCCTAATTTCCTTAGTAAAATATTTTCTGAATAGAATATTTTGTATTTATTTATTAATCCATTCATTCATTTATTTACTCTATGTGACCTGAAGCTCATTAATTTAACTGCTGTGTGTGCCAGGCTTAAAGTTTCTGTATAAAATTTTACTCAAATGCAGTTGGTATCCTACAATTATCATTTTCATCTTCCATATTTAAAGAAAAAATTCTCTCTCTTTCTCTCTCTGAATTCAACCTGTTTCCATGGGTTGTTTTAGTTACTTTTCTCATCACTGAAACAAAATACTTGATGCCCAAAGCTAAAGGAGGAAAGGTTTATTTGGCTCACAGTTTGTAGAGGTTTCAGTACATAATCAGCTGGCTCCAAGATAGAGCGGCACAGCACACAGGCATCGCACAGAGAAACAGGCAGAAGGTGGCAAAGCGAGCAAGGGGCTTTAGCAGTTTCTTTCTGCCTGCTTTGTGTTATATCCAGGCTACCAGGATTAGGCCAGTGCCCAGCCAAGCAGTGTACTTATTTAGTAATCACATACTCTTAATCCCAGCATCCCAAGCACTAGACCCAGCCGCCTA
>NW_022974671.1:0-8260 GCF_012274545.1 Fukomys damarensis
TAGGCATGTGCCAAAGTCTGAATTAGTCTTAGTTCCACATAAGAAAATACTTACTTTGCACCCAGAAAATGACAGAGAATAACTGATCCCACCAACTTTTAATTCTTATTTTTCCTACTGGTAAGATAAGCTCACACTGTGGTATTACTGTGACATGGAAAAACTGAGAAAGGGTTTTTCTCTAGGTGAAGTGGCAAACGATTTGCTGCCTGGAATGAAGCCTTTCCAGGGTGAAGCCGATGGCCACCTTCGACTGGCTAGTTCTTGTGTCTGGTGAGCAATGATAGCCGGAGGCCGTGCCCACACACTGTGGTCAGAGGTTGCTGCGATGGCTCGCACTCTGGCTGGACAAAAGATGCCCAGCTGATCTGTCGTTATCTCCATTCTGCCCTTCGGCACACCCTGAAGCATTGGCAACATGTCACCCCTTTGTGAAAGAGACAGAAAAACAGAACACAACACTGGAGCACAGCTCCCGGGAAGTTTGCTCAATGCACATCCTACTGCATTGAAGACCAAAGCCCTCAAAGAGAGTCCTTTCAATGTCTCCTAGCTATGATTTTACATGACAAATTCACTGAACAAACACCAAACGAAAACCGCAGTCGGGCCATGTGCTGCTGGGGAGATGGCAGAGAACCAGCAACAGTCCAGACACGATGACTATCGAAAAAGCAGCCCCAGGAGATGTGGAGAGGGTATGTGAGGAGGTGGCTGGTGAAACACACTGGATGCTAGAAGAAAACAGAATTGGCTAAGTGGCTAGGGAATGGCAGAAGCTCCCTGGAGAGAGGGAAAGGAACATTTTCAGACGCTAACAGTGGAGAATCCCTGCACTAGGGAGAAGGAGAAGATGAAGGGAGACTTAGCACAGAGAGGGCCATGCAAGTGAAGCAGGAGAGCGAGAGCCAGTGTAGGAACGTGGTCCTTGAGCACTCTCCAGGACTTGAAAGTGAAGGGCTAGGAGCAGAGTCACCGGCAGGGGCGGAGACAGAAGGTGGCCAGTGAACTGGGTTAAAGGGCACCAGACTATGATGGAGTCAGGAAAGTCAAAGGAAGAAAGTTTCCAAAATATCAAAGGGCAAAACTACAACAAGGAACTTGAAAGGTCTTCCTTGGCTTTATTTTGTTATTCTAGAATCAGGCGCAACTCCCTTCAATAAAGTAACACATGGTCCGGGGATTTAGCTCAGTGGTTCTGCTACCTGCTTTGCAAGTGCAGGGTCACAAGTTCGATCCCCAGCACACACACGTACACACGAAACAAAGAAAACAAAACAAAAACACAAAAACGTCAGTGGCCAGAGGTGAAGGGTTGATTTGGTTTTTATTAGATGAAGTTTGAAGAACTCTGACAGGAAAGAATAAAAAGGAGGTTCGTCATTTCAGAATTACTTTTCTTGTAAGGAGGTGGCAGAACCATAGAAAACAGCTGCTTCCTTAACATCAGGATCCTTCAGACTGAGGCTGAGGGGGCAGCATTAATGCGGCAATTGAAACTGGCCTACTTGTAAGGTCTGGCTGCTTCCTCTCTAATCCTGACAGGCAGCTGAACTTCAGTACGGTGAGCAACTAACACGAGCCACTCTGTTTGGATTTTTAGTCTGGTCCCTTGGAACCACCGTGGCGCAGGAGCTCAGTCCTAAGCAATGCCCTCCTGCAGCTTTTGTGGAACACTAGAGCAAGTCCCTGGCTCACAGTGGAGTTCCGCTGCCAGAGAACCTTCATAGGTCCCGCAAAGTGTGTCTTACACACCCTTGACACAAATAGACAGCGTATATCGCTCTGAGCTTCCTGGCAGTCCCCTCCACATCACCACTGCTTTTTCTCTTGCTTCCGGACATCCTGGGCCCTGACTGGGCACCGCACCTCAGTACACTATCTCCCCGTACATCGGCACCAGTGCGACACTGTCCCGCAGACCCAGGAGCTACGTCGACTTGCTCACCTCTAAGAATGCTCATAACGTGAGGCCCATTTACATCTGTGAAAGTCCATACGGAGAATGCTCGTAATCAGCGACTTATTGTACACGGTAGAGTCAATCGTGCCCAGTGCTTCGGAGACGTCAAACGATGGAGGAAAACGACGAAGAGTGGCACCACAGTGGTGGGCCAGAGGCGGACTGACTTTAGCTGAGAGTGGGGAGAAATTTGTCCAGCGAATGCAGGCACTTCCTTTGTTAGTTGATTAGGCAACTGTCGTCTTGGAAGCCTTTATTCTGGGAGCAACAGATAAAGTCGAACATTTTATTTTTACATTGTTAGGTGCTGGGTATTGAACTCAGGACCTTGTGCGTACCAAGTATGTGTTGTACCACGACGCTACATCAGCCCCAGAAAGTCAATTCTATCTTTTTTTGGGGGGCGGGGTACGGGGTATTGAATCGGGGCCCTGTACTCACTAAGGTGGTGGCAGAAGAAAATGACAGAGAATCGGTGCTGGGTATTGAACTCAGTACCTTGTTCGTGCCAAGTATGCGTTGTACCACGACGCTACACCAGCCCCAGAAAGTCAATTCTATTGTTTTTTGGGGGGCGGGGTACGGGGTATTGAATCGGGGCCCTGTACTCACTAAGGTGGTGGCAGAACCACTGAGCTAAATCCCTCGCCCGAAGGAGGTGAATTCTTTAGAAAGAGGGAGACTAAAGTACAACCTTACTCAAGCTCTTCAGGAGGACACAACACACAGGCTCAGGGCCAGGATGCCCAACGTGAGGGCTTGGAGGATGCAATTATTGTGTCATTTTGCCCTAGGTCGCCTGATCCCGGGCTTCAAAGAGAGTCAAGGGTTCCTGTCAGGCCTGTCGGGTGACCAATGGACTGGCTCCTCCCATGGACTGATCTTGTTTAGACCTTACTGAAATAGTAGAAGAGAACCCTCTTGAGAAATTCCAGCACATTTCTATCATCTCAACCTCTCCTCTACAATGACGCTATGCAGCGCAGAGAGCAAATAATATTTAACAGTAGCATCGGAACCTCTGTCAGCTGAGCAGACAGACAAATTCATGGGTAACCGTCTTTTGGTTGAGGGCTGAGATTGTTGTGTGTCACCATTCTTGTGCCCCTAAGAAAACCACCCTGTGGGAGCTGTACGCCGTTGTGTCCGTGTTAAGAAGACAGGGTGACACTGCCTCTCCTAAGGGCACTGCATTAAGCATTAACCTCACCCACCACTTCCCATGCAGGTCTAGGCACTCAGCCCTTTGCTGAGGAGACTCTGCCTGGAAAGTGCTCTGCTCTTGCTCTCAACGTCTTAAAAGATTATCTGGTCAGGAAAAGTTGGCAGGAAAAATGACTTTGCAAGCCTTTAGTGCACAACAAAGCAGATCTTCAAACATCTCGGACCTCTGAGGTCTCACACTGACCCCCACGTACCCTTGGAGCCTCCCAGCCCTCCTGTCCCCTGCTCTGTCTGGCAGCCAGGTCTCAGCATCTTTGATTCCTGAAGACATAGCTGGCTGCTCTAAGCCGATGGAGAACAGCTCCTTCCTCTGGGCAGTCCAGTCTCACACACACACACACACACACACACACACACACACTCCTTTGTCTCTGCAAGAAAATTCATTTTCTGATCTTAATGTAGCAAGATGCCTGTCACCAAATTATTAGCCTTGGGTGTGTACTTCAATTAATAATGTCAGAGCTAGACTTGGAGTACATAGGATTAGCATGTTATGTTCTTCAACAGACTTGATTTTTGCCCAGAGAGTCTAATCTAGGACAGCAATCTTGGAGGTGAACTTATAGGGAGAGTGGTTGCAGTACTGTCTAGGAGCTGAACTGAGCGCTACTTTTGTGCATGATCTCTGTGATGGGAAAAGCACTAGCTTATTAGCAATGAGACCTGGATCCAAATTCTAGTCCAGCTATATGGGTTTGGTCTCCATGTTTCTACCTATAAAACCAGAATAGCAACGTATCTCTCTGAGAACCAGACAATCAATACAAACAACTTTTACCTTTGACCAAACCAGAAAACCTATGAGCCCTGTCTCAGCCCTTCTGGTTTATACAGCATAGACATGTCAGTACATACTACTGCATATTGCTGAAGCTGCCACCAACCTGTGCTGTGTTCCCTAAGAACAGGCTACAGATACTAAGCATCTGACTCATCCCAGTCGACATTACTGCCGATGATTACTTCATCTTGATGATTACAACAATGATTTTCTAACATTTTTATGGATTCAGCTAAACCTTGTATATTATCAATAATTCCTAATAGGAGCTAGTTAAATGCAAAATCTATCTCTATAACAGGGATTTCTTCTGGATTCATTTGTTCTTGCCTTGAGCCCAGAATTCAGTAACATCCACTGACTCTTAGCCTTGATATCAGTGGTACTGATGTTACTGCCTGATTTATAGCGACATTCAGGAAATTGGTGTGATGTGATACAAAGAGCACTAAACTAGGGTTTGGGAGATCTGGATTCTAGTCTTCAGTCCATTTGACTTACTTACCCGGGACCACTATTTCCTCTTCATTGCAGTAATGAGATGGAATTAGATCCTAGACTTTTTGATCCAATAATATCTCTAGTTCTCATTAGGCTTGATCAAGGAGCTTGTTTAAGAAAGTTCAGGGCTCTAATTCCCTTAAGTCATTCAGTGATTTCCAAAAGAAAGGTGTTATTTTATGCATTGAGTGACCCTCCTTCAAGCAATGTGTCTCCTGGAAAATCTGAAGGCTAAGTTTCTGTAAGTCAAATCATATTTGACGAAGAGGTCAGAATGGTAAGGATTTTAGAGTACCAAAATAAATCATTCACAATATGAAGAAGGCTCCTTTTGACATACAAAATAGTTTCTGTCCCTACTGTACTTTTTTTTTTGTAAGATCATGGTTGCTCATTTTTTTTTCCAAGAACAGAACTATATATATGTTCCTGAAAAGTCTCCTGAGGATTCTCTTTTCCCTTTGACTAGTATTACAACTTCACATATGTTTTATACACATTTTGAATTTAATTGGCAGCGACTCCTAAACCTTTATTTCTAAGTACTTCCTTTGGCCTCTTTGACAAGATTCATAAAAGCTTAAATATTGTTGAGAAAAAGAATGTTCTATTACAAGACACTCTTCTGTGAGTTTTGAATCTGTTTCAAATGCTTGAGGAAGTCTTTAGTGGCCCGTGGTTTCTTTGAGTTTCACTGAGAGCACAATCTAAGAAACATCTGTTCTCCCTTCTTCTCGCACTATTTTCCAGAGAATACTCACTACAGACTGCCTATTATGGGTCCCAGGACAGTGGTCTTCCATGGACTTCTGTCAGATGCCTACAAAACTCTTCAGGACACTCAAACCTCTTCCTTGCCTAGAAAGAAACCAAAGCGCAAGACAATAAAGCATTAAGGGGTTGGAGCTTCCCATCTCTTGACACTGGTGTCTCCTCATCATTTCCTCCTAGCTCCAAAAAGATCACTCAGTTTGCTTTCCTAAGAGTTTCTGGGTTTTTTTGTTTTGTTTTGTTTTTTTAGTTCTTGTCACTTTCTCACTCATTTCTCCTAAAGACGAAAGATAATTTACATGATTATAAGGATCTATTGGTTAAAATGAAACATGGTGAGTTATCTCTCATTTTATTTTCTTAAATATTTTTATCCATATTATAATAAATTTGACATCCCTCTGTTTCTGAGACATGCATTTCCTAAGAAAGCTGTTTCGTCACTTTCTTCAGATTGGAGGGCCAGAGATGGTTGAAGGAGACCCCTCAATAGGATGAACCCATTCTGTAAATAATAAAGGTTATGAAGAGAAACTTCCCTCCCGTCCTTATTTCTGTCAGTTATCTCTGATATATGACAAAGGATATTTTCCTATGATGCAATAACTGGGAAATGGCAAGTGCTTAGTTTTTGCAGTCCTTGATCACAGAGATTATGCTTTGCCTTGACCTCTTCTGTTCATCTCCTTTAGTGTCTTGCATGTCGCAGATATTCAGCTAATCTTCACTTAGTCAAATCTATATCAAATCCATGCCAACTATTTTATCATTTGGTTGCTTTGACTTGAGCACGTATGCCTCTAGATCTGTCCTGGTCATATTTCTGCATTGTGGGGAGAAAAAAGAGAAAACTCTAGGTTTGCAAATATTATATTTATGGACACATATGTTCACGCCCAGCTTCAAGAAGGGCCATATGAAAAGGCCCCATCTGCTCATTCAGGGAGAAGACTGAATGCTAGACTAACATGTAAGAATTACCTTCTGTACTGACTTATTTGAAGACTAGACTTCAGAAATCTCAAAAAAAAAAAAATGGCCCTATACTTAAAGAGATGTAAATTCTTGCACAGAAGCAAATAAACAAAGAAAATGAATGAGAACATTAGAAACTTGCTTCCTTGCCCTTTATCCTTGGTAGACTGTTTCTTAGTTTCAGTTTAGTAGGAATTCAAGAACTCTGAAAACTGCCTGTGAATTCTAGTATCATCTTAGATAGTTAGATACACACATCACTGATAACAATGTTCCTTTGTTTTGTTTTTGCAAATTAATAAACCCAGTGAAAGGATTTGGAGCATCTGTACTCAGGCATTAGAGGGAATACATCGTTCATTCACAATTGTTTAGAGCTTTGGAAGTAATGTGAATATTATGTGTCTAGCGAGAGAGAATATTTCCTAAATTTCATTAACATGACTTTAACTCGATACTAGGGTATTTCCAAAACCACATAGGAAAGAGTGATATCCTGCTATTTGCTAGTGTCATGACAGAATGTGCTGTGGTTTGTATCTTAAATGTTTCCTACTGGCCATAACCTGAAGGCTTGGTCACCAGCCTGTGGCATTATGGAGAGGTGATAGGATCTTTCAGAGGTAGAAGTGAGGGGGAGGTATTAGACCATGGGTGGTGCCCTTAAAGAGGATATTGGGATCACAGCTCCTCTTTTCTTTCTCTGTCTGTTTGCTTCCTGGCCACCATGAGGTAAGAAGCCTTATCTGCCAAGCCTTCTGGCTACCATGATGTACTGCCTTATGACAGGCCTCAAAGTGATTGAACAACCATGGACTGAAATCTTGAAAACCATGAGCCAAAATGAACTTTTCCTCCATATAAGTTGTCTCAGCATTTTGTGACAGTAATAAAAGCTAGCTACACACAGAGGATGGTCTATATCAGTGACGCTTAACTTTGTGGTTTTAGGAGCATTTTATACTCCTAAATATTGGAAGTCCTAAAGAACTTTTAAAAATAGGAGTTGGTTTTATCCATTATTATTTACCATATTGAAAATTAAAATGGAGAAATTTTTGAAATACATTAGCTGTCAAAGTAACATTATAGTGTAGCCTTTGGAAAATGCCACTACATCTTGGTGAGAAGAATAAGAAAGGCAAGACATCACACACACACACACACACACACACACACACACACACACATACAAAATAATTGTGACTTTCAGACATCCCAGAAGCGTTTCAGAGATCCTTGGGTTTTGTGGGCCCCATCTGAAGAATGTCTAGCCTGCATGGTATAAATGTCCTGGCAGCTTGCCCCCACAATAAGGCTTGTACTGGTTCGGGTCTCATCTTGGTTTCGGCCTTTTTTACCCGACACACATAATGACAGCACAGATACAAGCCATGTATTTGTTTTTGCAGTGGTAGGAATCAAAGCCAGTGCCTCACACAGGCCAGGCGAGCGCTCTCCCATGAGTTATACTAGCAGCTTCTTAAAGAAATACAGAGGCGCCTTGCCTTTTGCAGGGTCAGGAAGTATGGAATTGCGTATTACGGTCAGTTAGCGATTCTGGGGTATTGCTGGGTCCTGAACCACTAAGAGCAAATAAACTGGGTGCAAACATCATAACAGTGCGGGTGTCCCAGAGAGACAGGCAGATGGGGGCATCAAGGACGATATGCACAGTTAGAGCTCCACCACCCGCCCAACCGTAGTCTTTTTTTTCCAGATTTTTTTTTTCTTTTTTTATGGTACCAGGGATCGAACTCGTGCCCTTGGGAGGCAGGCGGCGGAACCACTGAGCCCAATTCCCGGCCCACCCACCTCAGTCTTATCAACGCACACCTGGGTGTCCTCGGGTGGAGATATCCCCGGAGAAGAGGCCCGATGCACGAACGACCGCCTGGCCCGTGGTCCCCCAGCAGAACTCTCTCCAAGACCCGTCTGACGGCGGTGCCATCGCCGACAGCGTTCGCGGTCGCACGGTGCCGCGGCGGGCCCCAGGTTCACCCCGATCGAGCGGTCGCAGGCCCTGGCTTTGACCTCAGCAC
>NW_022974672.1:0-16019 GCF_012274545.1 Fukomys damarensis
CCACTGGGTGCAGCCCAGGGCCAAGGAAAGCACACTGATTGGCTGACCAGTCTTCAAGGGACTGCTGGATGGCTGGCAGGGTGAGGACATGCTGACTGCATTGCTATCCAATCCATAACCCATCCACCAGAGTCAAGCAAGGCAGAATGTGCTCAATGTGTGCCTAACCAGTCATCAAAGATCCTCTAAATGCAGCACAATAGTAGAGGGCTCTCTGCACTGTTACCAGGTCCTCACTGGTCTGTGGAAGACAAAACAGTGGGAATGCAGGCTCACTGCATTCCATTGGCTATCCATTGTATATTTGTCTGCTGGTAGCTATCTGCGGCAAGGTGGGCTGACTGCATGGCTATGCCCTGCTCATTTCTCCACAGGTTGTAGTCTGAGGTGAGGGCATGCTGACTGACTGATTAACCATTCCTTTTCAGATGGCTGGCATTAGGCTGGGGTGAGGTTGAACACACTGCAGGACCAATTGGATCTAAATGTTCTGCTGGAGGTAGCCTGGGATGACTGTGAGATCACTGCATGATTATCTGCTGCTCATAGTTCTGCTGGATGAAGGATGAGCTGAGATCATTCTTACTATGTGACCAACAGGTAGAAAATTGTTCGCCGCATGATGGCCAGTATGAGTGTGTGTCTTTGAGTTGCTAAATGGTCCTCATCCATCCACTTGATGAAGGCCAAGGGGCTGGCAAGCTCACTGCCTGGCTAACCATTCCTCAAGTTTCTGCTGCATGCAGGCAGGTATGATTGGGGAATTTCTGTAATGCTAAGCAGAACACACCAGTCTGCCTATTTGCACCCTGGAATGAGGTCTTGCTCACTGCATGATTCAGTGGTTTTCATGGTTGCCCTGTTTCTTGGCTGTGGCAAAGGCAGGCTCAGTGCATTTCTTACCACTACTTTCAAGACCTCTGTATGATTGTTTATTCTAGTGCAGGTTCACTGCATGGCGAAACTGTCTGAAATGGTCCACTCTATGTAGTCCAGGTCAGGATGAGCTCAGTGAGTGGCTGACCAGCCTTCTCAAGCCTACTGTTTGTTTGCTGGGGTGAGAGCAGTCTCATATGATGGCTAACCAGTCTGAAACCATATCCCAGAATGTAGCCAGGAGTGGGCAATCTGCATGGCTAAAGAGTCCTCAAAGTTCTGCTACTTAAAGAATGATATGAGTGAGGGCTATCTGTGCTGTTAAACCATGTTAGTCATTTTGCAGGAGGCAGGTAGTGGGAATGCAGACTCACAGTGTGGCAACCATTGCTCAATTGTCTGCTTATTGCTGGCTGGGGTGATGGCAGGCTCAATGCATGGATATGCCCTGCTCATTTTTCCACAGGTTGCAGTTTGAAGTGAGGGTGGGCTGAATGACTCGATAACCATTCCTTTTCAGATATCTGGATGCAGGCTGGGGTGAGCATGAGCATATGGCATGACAAATTGGTCCTAAGTGGTCTACTGGATGTAGCCTGGGATGAGTGTGAATTCACTGCATGGTTATGTGCAGCTCAAATTTCCACTGGATGAAGGACAAAGCCAGGTGGTTCTCAGTATGTGACCAACAGGTACTAAATGTTTTATGGCATGCAACCAGTATGAATGCAGTTCACTGAGTTGCAAACTGGTCCTCACCCATCCACTGATTGCCGTCCAGGGGGCTGGTGAGCTCAGTGTGTGGTTAATTGGTCCTCACAGTTCTGCTGGGTGCAATATGGTAAGAGTCTGACCTGTCTGCAATGCTATGTAGAGCAAAACGGTCCACATGGTTTACCCCGGGATGAGGGCAGGCTCACTGCATGGCTCACCACTTTTCATGGTTGCATGGCTCCTGGCTGTGGCAAGGTCAGCCTCACTGCATATCTTATGACTACTTTCCAGACCTTTGTAGGATTGTTTGTTTGAGTATGTGTTCCCTGAATGCCTAACCAATGTTAGACATTCTTCAATGTTCCACTGTATGGAAGCCAGGTCTGTGTGATCTCATTGTGTGTCTGACTGGCCTTCTCTAGCCCACTGCTTGTGTGCTGGCTTGAGAACAGTCTCCCTGCATTGCAAAATATTCTACAACTTTATTCCTTGATGCAGCAGCAGTTAGGGCCAGCTCTCTGTGTTTATAACTAGGTCACAAAATTTGTTACATGCAGAAAGGTACGAGTGATGGCTCTCCCAGCTGTGAAGGGGTCTCAGTCATTCTGCTGGAGGCAGCTAAGATTGAATGCAGGCTCCCTGAATGTTTATTGGCTGCTCCAAACTTCTGCTCAGCATGCTATGGAAGGAATTCACATGCCAGACAATTAGAGTGTGAGAGGTAAGGAGAGGGCAGTGACTTTTTTGAAGGTAGGATGGACTGTGGTTTTCCACTGACCTGAACATTGCTGCCTCGATATAATAGGTAGTGATTGGCCATTGAATAGTGTTAGAGCTAGATTTAGGGGATGGAATGGTCTCTGCATTGGGCTCCATGTGTAGTGTAGTGTGTGTTTGAGGGTGACTGTGGGTGTTAATTTGACCTTCAGTGTTAGGAAAGATGTAGGAATAGAAATCCCTCCTCGAGGGTCAGGGTTAGTGTTGGCGTTAGGAGTAGCATTCGGGTGAGTTATAGGCTTGGAGTTTCCGTACCTGGGTATTGGACTGTGGGATTCCTAGTTAGTAGTAGCATGCAACTTCACCTTAGGCTTACCCACAGTGATGGATTTCAAGTACCGCCCTATGGGAACTTTGGAATCAGGTTGTGGGTTAGGGTTAGGATTATGATTGGTGAGCCTGATACAGAAGCAATTCACATACCAGATAGTTTGCATGTGAGAGGGAAGGAGAGGGCATTGCCTTCTATGAAGGTGGGATGTACTGTGTCTTTCCAAGGACATGAACATTGCACCCTAGATGTAATGGGTAGTGACTTGCAGGTGAGTAGGGTTGGAGTTGGATTTAGGGGTTGAATAGGCTCCCCATTATATGCCCTATGTAGTGTAGCATGAGATTTCTCCTTGGTGCAGCCACAGTACTGGATTTCAAGTTCCACCCTGTGGGTACTTAGGAATGAGGTTGTGGGATAGGGTTAGGGTTAGGATTGGTGAGCATTACATGGAGGGAATTCACATACCAGATTGTTTGCGTGTGAGTGGGAAGGGGAGGGCGGTGCTGTTTTCGAAGGTGGGATGTAATGTGTATTTTCAAGGACCTGAATATTGAACCCTAGATATAATGGGTAGTGACTTGCCAGCAAGTAGGGTGGGAGCTAGATTTATGGGACGAATAGGGTCCCATTTAACTCCCTGTGTGTTGCAGTGTGTGTTAGAGGGTGACTGTTGGTGTTCATTTGACATTTTGTGTTAGGAATGATGTAGGAATGTAAGTCCCTCCTCAAGGGGCAGGGTTAGTGTTGGTGTTAGAGGAAGGACTCCTGTGAGTGATAAGCTTGGAATTTCTCTATATGGGTATTGGGATGTGAGTTTACTAGTTAGTAGCAGCATGAGATTTCACATTAAGCTTACCCACCGTGCTGGATTTCAAGTACCGCCCTATGGGAACTTAGGAATCAGGTGGTGGGTTAGGGTTAGGTTTAGGATTGGTGAGGCTGATACAGAAGGAATTCATGTACTAGAAAGTTTGCATGTGAGAGTGAAGGAGAGGGCAGTGCCTTTTATGAAATTGGGATGTACTGTGTGTTTCCATGGACCTGAACATTGCACACCAGATATAATGGGTAGTGACTGGGCAGAGACTAGGTTTGGAGCTATATTTCAGGAATAAATAGGATTCCCATTTCATTCCCTGTGTAGGGTAGCATGAGATTTCACCTTGGTATAGCTACAGTGCTGGATTTCAAAATAAACCCTGTGAGTACGTAGGTAGCCAGTTGTGGCATAGGATTAGGGTTAGTATTGGTAAGCATGATAAGGAGGGAATTCAAATTGCGGATACTTTGCATGTGAGAGGGAAGGGGAGGGCAGTGTCTTTCACGAAGGTGGGATGTACTGTGTATTTCCAAGGACGTGAACAATGCACTGTAGTTATAATGGGTAGTGCCTGGCCAAAGAGTAAGGTTAGAGCTGGATGAAGGGGATGGGACAAGCTCCCCATTCCACTCCCTGTGTCGTGTCCTCTACATTTCAGGGGGCGGGGGTGCCCCTGTTCATTTGACCTTCAGTGTTCGGAATGACGTAGGAAGGTAAGTCCCTCCTCCGGGGTCAGACAGAGAGTTAGGGTTACGATGAGGATTCCAGTGAGTGATAGCCGTGGAATTTCTGTACCTGGGTATTGCGGTGTGGCTTTCCTAGTTAGTATCAGCATGAGATTTCACCTTAGGCTCAGCCACAGTGGAGGATTTCGAGGGCTTCCCGCTGAGAAGGTAGGAATCAGGTTGTGGGTTAGGGTTAGGGCTAGGACAGGTGAGCATGACATGGAAGGAATTCAAACAGCAGACAATTTGTGCGGGAGAGGTAAGGTGAGAGTAGTGACTTTTGTGAAACTAGGATGTACTGTGGTTGTCCCTCGGACCGGAGCCTTGATGCCTTAATAGAAAAGGTAGTGATTGGCCATCGAGTAGTGTTTGAGGTAAATTTAGGGGATGGAATGGATTCCCCATTTGACTCCCGGTGTGGTGTAATGTGTGACGGAGGGTAAGACGTCATGTTCATTGGAATCTGAGTTTTAGAAATGATGTAGGAATGTAAGTCCCTCCTCTTGGGTCAGTGTTCCCGTTAGTGTTGGGGATAGGATTCCGGTGAGTGATAGGCTGGCTGCTTCTCTTCCTGGCTATTGGCGTGTGGGTTTCCTAGTTAGTAGTGGAATGAGATTTTGCCTTAGGCTCAGCGACAGTGCCGGATTTCAAGGACCGCCTTCTGGGAATTTAGGAATTAGGTGGTGGCTTAGGGTTAGGGTTAGGGTTGGTGAGCGTGATCCAGAAGGAATTCGCCTACTGGGTAGTTTGCCTGTCAGCGGGAAGGTCAGGGCAGTGTCTTTCATGAAGGTGGGATGCACTGGTTATTTCCAAGAACCTGAACATTGCACCGTAGTTGTAATGGGTAGTGCCAGGCCAGCAAGTAGGGTTAGAGCTCAATGAAAGGGACGAGACAGGCTCCCCGATCCACTCCCTGTGTCGTGTCATATACATTTCAAGGGGCGGGGGGCTCCTGTTCATTTGACCATCAGTGTTCGGAATGATGTAGGAAGGTAAGTCCCTCCCCCCGGGGTCAGGCAGAGGGTGAGGGTTAGGATTAGGATGCCAGTGAGTGACAGCCTTGGAATTGATTTACCTGGGTATCGGTGTGCAGCATTCCTAGTTAGTATCAGCATGAGATTTCACCTTAGCCTCAGCTACAGTGGAGGATGTAGAGGATCCCCCTCTGGGAAGGTAGGAATCAGATTGTGGGTTAGGGTTAAAGTTAGGACAGATGAGAATGACACGGAAGGAATTCACATAGCAGACAATTTGGGCCTGAGAGGTAAGGTGAGGGCAGTGACGTTTGTGAAGGTAGGATGTGCTGTGGTTTTCCTTTGGACTGGAGCCTTGCCAACTTCATAGAATCGGTAGTGATGGGCCATTGCGCAGTGTTAGAGCTACACATACGGGATGGAATGGATTCCCAATTTGACTCCTTGTGCAGAGTAGTGTGTGTCGGAGGGTAAGGCTTCGTGTTCATTGGACCCTGAGTTTTAGGAATGAGGTGGGAATGTAAGTCCCTCCTCGAGGCTCAGGGATAGGGTTAGGGTTAGGCGGAGGATTCGGGAGAAGGATAGCTTTGGAATTTCGCTACCTGGGTATCAGGCTGTGGGTTTCCTAGTTAGTGTCAGGATGAGATGGCACCTGAGGCTTAAGCACATGGGAGGATTTCAAGTGCCACCACACGGCAACCGAGGAATCAGGCTGTGGGCTAGGGTTAGGGTTAGGATTGGTGAGCATGACCCGGAAGGAATTCACCTGCCAGGTAGTTTGCCTGTGCGAGGGAGGGTGAGGGCAGCATCTTTCTTCAGGGTGGGGTCGAATGTGTGTTTCCCGGGACCTGCCCATGGAGGCCTCACTATAATGGGCCGTGACTGGCCAGCGAGGAGAGTTAGCCCTCGATTTAGGGGACGGAATAGGCCCCCCATTTTCCTCCCTGACTAGTGTCCAGAGTGTCGGATGGTGGGTATCGGTGTTAGTTGGACGTCCAGGGTGAGGAATGATGTAATAGTAGAAGTCCCTCCACTCGGGTCGGGGTTCCGGTTCGCGCTGGGGATAGGATTCCGGTGAGTGATAGGCTGGCAGTTTCCCTCCCTGGCTATTGGCGTGTGGGTTCCCTAGTTAGTAGCGGAATGAGATTTCGCATTAGGCTCAGCCACAGTGTCGGATTTAAAGGACCGCCTGCTGGGAGCGTAGGAATCAGGTGGTGGCTTAGGGTTAGGATTAGGGTTGCTGAGCGTGATCCAGAAGGAATTTGCCTCCTGAGTAGTTTGCGTTTCAGCCAGAAGGTGAGGGCAGTGTCTTTCACCAAGGTGGGATGCAGTGGGTATTTCCAAGGATCTGCACATCGCACCGCAGCATTAGTGGGTAGTGCCGGGCCAGCGAGTAGGGTGAGAGTTCGATGATGGGGACGGGACAGGCTCCCCATTCCACGCCCCGCGTCGCGTCGTCTACATTTCACCGGGCGGGGGGCCCCTGCTCGTATGACTTTCAGTGTTCAGAATGACGTAGAAAGGTAAGTCCCGCCCCCCGGGGTCAGGCTGAGGGTGAGGGTTCGGATGAGGATTCCCGTGAGTGACAGCCTCGCAGTTTCTGCACCTGGGTATCGCTGTGCTGCTTTCCTAGTGAGTATCAGCATGAGATTTCACCTTAGGCTCAGCCACAGTGGAGGTCGAGGACCGCCCTCTGGGAAGGTAGGAATCACGTGGTGGGTTAGGGTTAGGGTTAGGACAGGGGAGCACAACACGGAAGGAATTCACACAGCAGACAATTTGGGCGTGAGAGGTAAGGTGAGGGCAGTGACTTTTGTGAAGCTCTGATGTGCTGTGGTTTTCCCTCGGACTGGAGCCTTGCCGCCAGGACAGAATCGAGAGGGAGAGGCCATCGCCTACCGTTAGAGCTACATTTTGGGGCTGGAACAGATTCCCCGTTGGACTCCCCGTGTAGTGTAGTGTGTGAGGGAGGGTAAGGCTTCGTGTTCACTGGACTCTGAGTTTTAGGAATGATGTAGGAATGTAAGTCCCTCCTGGAGGCTCAGGGATAGGGTTAGGGTTAGGCGGAGGATTCCGGAGAAGGATAGCTTTGGGATTTCGCTGCCTGGGTGTCGGGCTGCGGGTTTCCTTGTGAGTGTCAGCATGCGATGGCACCTGAGGCTTAAGCACAGGGGAGGATTTCAAGTGCCGCTCCACGGTAACCGAGGAATCAGGCTGTGGGCTAGGGTTAGGGTTAGGATTGGTGAGCATGACCCGGAAGGAATACACCTTTCAGGTAGTTTGCCTGTGCGAACGAAGGTGAGGGCAGCACCTTTCTTGAAGGTGGGGTCGAATGTGTGTTTCCCGGGAACTGCCCATGGAGGCCTGGCTATAGTGGGCAGCGACTGGCCAGCGAGGAGGGTTAGCGCTCGATGTCGGGGATAGAATAGGCACCCCATTTTACTCTCTGAGTAGTGTCCTGAGCGTTGGACGGTGGGTGTCGGTGTTAGTTGAACTTCCAGGCTGAGGAATGACGTAGGAGTAGAAGTCCCTGCTCTCGGGTCAGGGCTCCTGTTAGCGCTGGGGAGAGGATTCCGGTGTTTGATATGCTGGTAGTTGCTCTCTCTGGCTATTGGCGTGTGGCTTCCCTAGTTAGTAGCGGCATGAGATTGCGCCTTACGCTCAGCCCCAGTGCCGGATTTCAAGGACCGCCTGCTGGGAGCTTAGGGATCAGGTGGTGGCTTAGGGTTAGGGTTAGGATTGGTGAGCGCGATCCAGATGGCATTTGCCTACCGGGGAGTCTGCGTGTCATCAGGAAGGTGAGGGCAGCGTCTTTCACGAAGGTGGGATGCACTGGGCATTCCCCAGGACCTGCACATGGCACTGCTGTTCTAGTGGGTATGCCGGGCCAGCGCGTAGGGAGAGAGCTCGATGTAGGGGATGGGACAGGCTCCCCATTCCACTCCCTGCGTCGCCTCTTCTACATTTCAGGGGTCATGGGGCCCCCGTTCATGTGACCTTCAGTGTTCGCAATGGCGCAGGAAGGTAAGTCCCTCCCCCTGGTTACAGGCTGAGGGTGAGGGTTAGTAGGAGGATCCGGGTGAGTGACAGTCTTGCAGTTTCTGCACCTGGGTATTGGTGAGCGGCTTTCCTAGTTAGTATCAGCATGAGATTTCACCTTAGACTCAGCCAGAGGGGAGGATGTTGAGGACCGCCGAGCGGAAAGATAGGAATCAGGTGGTGGGTTAGGGTTACGGTTAGCACAGGCGAGCACGACACGGAAGGAATTCACACAGCAGACAATTTTTGGCGTGCGAGGCAAGGTGAGGGCAGTGACTTCTGTGAAGCTAGGATGTGCCTTGGCTTTCCCTCGGACCGGAGCCTTGCCACCTTGACAGAATCAGGAGTGATAGGCCATCGCCCAGCATTAGAGCGACATTTAGGGGCTGGAACGAATTCCCCGTTGGACTCCCCGTGTAGTGTAGTGTGTGACGGAGGGTAAGGCTTCGTGTTCACTGGACCCTGAGTTTTTGGAATGATGTAGGAATGTAAGTCCCTCCTCTAAGCTCAGGGATAGGATTAGGGTTAGGCGGAGGATTCTGGAGAAGGATAGCTGTGGAATTTCGCTACCTGGGGATCGGGCTGTGGGTTTCTTGGTCAGTGTCAGCATGAGATGGCACCTGAGGCTTAAGCACAGGGGAGGATTTCAAGTGCTGCCCCACGGCAACCTAGGCATCAGGCTGTGGGCTAGGGTTAGGGTTAGGATTGGTGAGCATGACCCGGACGGAATTCACCTTCCAGGTAGTTTGCCAGTGGCAGCGAAGGTGAGGGCAGCACCTTTCTGGAAGGTGGGGTCGAATGTATGTTTCCTGGGACCTGCCCATGGAGGCCTCGCTATAGTGGGCAGCGACGGGCTCACGAGGAGGGTTAGCACTCGATTTCTGGGACAGAATAGGCCCACCATTTTCCTCCCAGAGTAGTGTCCTGAGCGCTGGATGGTGGGTGTCGGTGTTAATTGATCGTCTAGGGTAAGGAATGACGTCGGAGTAGAAGTCCCTTCACTCGGGTCAGAGTTACTGTTAGCGCTGGGGAGAGGAGTCCGGTGAGTGATAGGCTAGCAGTTGCTCTCCCTGGCGATTGGCGTGTGGCTTCCCTAGTTAGTAGCGGCATGAGATTGCGCCTTAGGCTCAGCCACAGGGCCGGATTTCAAGGACCGCCTTCTGGGAGCTTAGGAATCAGGTGGTGGCTTAGGGTGAGTGTTAGGGTTGGTGAGCGCGATCCAGAAGGCATTCGCCTACCAGGGAGTCTGCGTGTCAGCGGGAAGGTGAGGGAAGTGCTTTCACGAAGGTGGGATGAACTGGGCATTCCCCAGGACCTGCACATGGCACCACCGTTCTAGTGGGTAGAGCTGGGCCAGCGAGTAGGGTGAGACCTCGATCAAGGGGACGGGACAGGCTCCCAATTCCAAGTCCTGCGTCATGTCATCCACAATTCAGGGGGCGGGAGGCCCCCATTCATGTGACCTTCAGTGTTAGCAATGGCACAGGAAGGTCACTCCCTCCCCCCCGGGGTCAGGCTGAGGGTGAGGGTTAGTAGGAGGATCCCAGTGAGTGACAGCCTCGCAGTTTCTGCACCTGTCTATTGGTGAGCGACTTTCCTAGTGAGTATCAGCATGAGATTTCACCTTAGGCCCTGCCAGAGGGGAGGATGTCGAGCACCGCCTTCCGGGAAGGTACAAATCAGGTGGTGGGTTAGGGTTAGGGTTAGGAGAGGCGAGCACGACACAGAAGGAATTCACACAGCAGACAATTTGGCCTTGCGAGGTACGGTGGTGGCAGTGACTTTTGTGAAGCTAGGATGTTCCGCGTCTTTCCCTCGGACAGGAGCCTTGCCGCCTTGACAGAATCGGGAGTGAGAGGCCATCGCCTAGCGTTAGAGCTACATTTAGAGGGTGGATCGGAATCCCCGTTGGACTCCCCGTGTAGTGTAGTGTTTGACGGAGGGTAAGACTTCGTGTTCATTGGACCCTGAGTTTTAGGAATGATGTAGGAATGAAGTCCATCCTAGAGGCTCATGGAGAGGGTTAGGGTTGGGCGGAGGATTCCGGAGAAGGATAGCTTTGGGATATCCCTGCCTGGGTGTCGGACTGTGGGGTTCCTAGTTAGTGTCAGCATGAGATGGCACCTGAGGATTAAGCACAGGGGAGGATTTCAAGTGCCGCCCCTCAGCAATCGAGGAATCAGGCTGTGGGCTAGGGTTAGGGTTAGGATTGGTGAGCATGACCCGGACGGAATTCACCTTCCAGGTAGTTTGCATGTGCAAGCGAAGGTGAGTGCAGTGCCTTTCTTGAACGTGGGGTCGAATGTGTGTTTCCCGGGATCTGCCCATGGAGGCCTGGCTATAGTGGACAGAGAGTGGCCAGCGAGTAGGGTTAGCGCTCGATGTCGGGAACGGAATAGGGCCCCCATTTTCCTCCCCGAGTAGTGTCCTCAGCGTTGGACGGGGGGTGTCGGTGTTAGTTGGACGTCCAGGCTGAGGAATGACGTCGGAGTAGAAGTACCTCCCCTCGGGAAAGGGCTATGGTTAGCGCTGGGGATAGACAGGATCCCAGTGGGTGATAGGCTGGCAGTATCTCTCCCTTGCTATTGGGGTGTGGGTTCCCTAGGAGGTAGCGGGATGAGATTGCGCCTTCGGCTCAGCCCCAGTGCTGGATTTGAATTTTCGCCTGGTGGGAGCTCAGGCATCAGGTGGTGGCTTAGGGTTAGGGTTAGGGTTGGTGAGCGTGATCCGGAAGGAAGTCGCCTACTGGGTAGTTTGCCTGTGCGAGGGAAGGTGAGGGCAGCGCCTTTCACGAAGTTGGGATGCACTGGGTATTTGCAAGGACTCGGGCCTCACACAGCAGTGCCAGTGGGTAGTGCCGGGCCAGCGAGTAGGGTGAGAGCTCGATGATGGGGACGGGACAGGCTCCCCATTCCACTCCCCCGGCACGTCGTCTACATTTTTGGGGGCGGGAGCCCTCTGCTCATGTGACCATCAGTGTTTGGAATGACGTAGGTAGGTAAGTCCCTCAACCGAGGTCAGGCTGAGGGTGAGGGTTAGGATGATGATTCCGGTGAGTGAGAGTCTTGCAGTTTCTGCACCTGGGTATCGCTGTGCGGCTTTCCTAGTGAGTATCAGCATGAGATTTCACCTTAGGCTCAGCCAGAGTGGAGGAGGTCAAGGACCGCCCTCTGGGAAGGTAGGAATGAGGTGGTGGGTTAGGGTTAGGGGTTAGGAGAGCGGAGCGCGACACGGAGGGAATTCACACAGCAGACAATTTGGGCGTGAGAGGTAAGGTGAGGGCAGTGACTTTGGTGAAGCTCGGATGTGCTGCAGTTTTCCCTCGGACCGGAGCCTTGCCGCCTTGACAGAATCGGGAGGGAGGGGCCATCGCCTAGCGTTAGAGCCGCATTTAGGGGCTGGATCGGATTCCCGGTTGGACTCCCCGTGTAGTGTAGTGTGTGATGGAGGGTAAGCCTTCGTGTTCATTGGCCCCTGAGTTTTAGGAATGATGTAGGAATGTAAGTCCCTCCTTGAGGCTCAGGGATAGGGATAGGGTTAGGGTTAGGCGGAGGATTCCAGAGAAGGATAGCTTTGGGATTTCGCTGCCTGGGTGTTGGGCTGTGGGTTTCCTAGTGAGTGTCAGCATGAGATGGCACCTGCGGCTTAAGCGCAGGGGAGGACTTCACGTGCCGCCCCATGGCAACCGAGGAATCAGGCTGTGGGCTAGGATTAGGGTTAGGATTGGTGAGCATGACACGGACGGAATTCACCTTCCATGTGGTTTGCCTGTGCGAGCAAAGGTGAGGGCCGTGCCTTTCTTGAAGGTGGGGTCGAATGTGTGTTTCCCGGGACATGCCCATGGAGGCCTGGCTGTTTTGGGCAGCGACTGGCCACTGAGGAGGGTTAGCGCTGGATGTCAGGGACGGAATAGGCCCCCCGTTTTCCTCCCTGAGTCGTGTCCTGAGCGTTGGACGGTGGGTGTCGGTGCTAGCTGGATGTCCAGGCTGAGGAATGGCGGAGGAGTTAAAGTCCCTCCTCTCGGGTCAGGGCTCCTGTTGGCGCTCGGGGTAGACAGGATTCCGGTGCGTGATAGGCTGGCAGTTTCTCTCCCTGGCTATTGGCGTGTGGGTTCCCTAGGTGGTAGCCGCATGAGATTGCGCCTCAGGCTCAGCCCCGCTGTCGGATTGCAAGGACTGTCTGCTGGGAGCTTAGGAATCAGGTGGTGGCTTGGGGTTAGGGTTAGGGTTGTTGAGCGTGATCCGGAAGGAAGTTGCCTACCGGGTAGTTTGCTGTGCGAAGGAAGGTGAGGGCAGCGCCTTTCAGGAAGGTGGGATGCACTTGGAATTTCCAAGGACCCGCGCATAGAACCGCCTTGCCACTGGGTAGTGCCGGGCCAGCGAGTAGGGTGAGAGCTCGATGATGGGGACGGGACAGGCTCCCCACTCCACTCCCCGCGTCCCGTCGTCTACATTTCAGGGGCAAGGGGCCCCCGTTCATGTGACCTTCAGTGTTCGGAATGACGTAGGAAGGGAAGTCCCTCCCTCCGGAGTGAGGCTGAGGGTGAGGGTTAGGATGAGGATTGCGGTGAGTGACAGCCTCGCAATTTCTGCACCTGGGTATCGGCGTGCGGCTTTCCTAGTGAGTATTAGCATGAGATTTCACCTTAGGCTCAGCCCCAGTGAAGGAGGTCGCAGACCGCCCTCGGGGAACGTAGGAATCAGGTGGTGTGCTGGGGTTAGGGTTAGGAGAGGGGAGCACTACACGGCAGGAATTCACACAGCAGACAATTTGGCCGTGAGAGGTAAGGTTAGGGCAGTGACTTTTGTGAAGCTCGGATGTACCTTGGTTTTCCCTCGGACCTGAGCCTCACCGCCTTGACAGAATCGGGAGGGAGGGGCCATCGCCTAGTGTCATAGCTACATTTAGGTGCTGGAACGGATTCCCCATTGGGCTCCCGTGTAGGGTAGTGTGTGACAGAGGGTGCGGCTTCGTGTTCATTGGACCCTGAGTTTTAGCAATGATGTAGGAAGATAAGTCCCTCCTCGAGGCTCAGGGATTTGGTTAGGGTTAGGCCGAGGGTTCCAGAGAAGGATAGCTTTGCGATTTCGCTGCCTGGGTGTTGGGCTGTGGGTTTCCTAGTGAGTGTCAGCATGAGATGGCATCTGGAGGGTAAGCACAGGGGAGGATTGAAAGTGCCGCCCCACGGCAACCGAGGAATCAGGCTGTGGGCTAGGGTTAGGGTTAGGATTGGTGAGCATGACACGTACGGAATTCACTTTCCAGGTGGTTTGCCTGTGCGAGCGAAGGTGAAGGCAGCGCCTTTCTTGAAGTTGTGGTCGAATGTGTGTATCCCGGGACCTGCCCATGGAGGCCTGGCTATAGTGGGCAGCGACTGGCCAGCAAGGAGGGTTAGCGCTGGATGTCGGGGACGGAATAGGCCCCCCGCTCTCCTCCCTGAGTAGTGTCCTGAGCGTTGGACCGGGGGTGTCGGTGCTAGCTGGACGTGCAAGCTGAGGAATGACGGAGGAGTAGAAGTCCCTCCACTCGGGTCAGGGCTCTTGTTGGCACTGAGGTAGACAGGATTCCGGTGGGTGATAGGCTGGCAGTTTCTCTCCCTGGCTATTGGCGTGTGGGTTCCCTAGGTGGTAGCGGCATGAGATTGCGCATCAGGCTTAGCCCCGGTGCCGGATTGCAAGGAGCACCTGCTGGGAGCTTAGGAATCAGGTGGTGGCTTAGGGTTAGTGTTAGGGTTGGTGAGCGTGATGCGGAAGGAAGTCGCCTACCCGGTAGTTTGCCTGTGCGAGGTAAGGTGAGGGCAGCGCCTTTCACAGAGGTGGGATGCACTGGGTATTTCCAAGGACCTGCGCATCGCACCGCCGTGCCCATTGGTAGTGCCGGGCCAGTGAGTAGGGTGAGAGCTCGATGATGGTGACGGGACAGGCTCCCCACTCCACTCCCCGTGTAGCGTCTTCTACATTTTGGGGTGGCCTGAGACCCCCGTTCATGCGACCTTCAGTGTTCAGAATGACGTAAAAAGGGAAGTCCCTCCCCCCGGGTTCAGGCTGAGGGTGAGTGTTAGGATGAGGATTGCGGTGAGTGACAGCCTCGCAGTTTCTGCACCTGGGTATCGGCGTGTGGCTTTCCTAGTGAGTATCAGCATGAGATTTCACCTTAGGCTCAGCCCCAGTGGAAGAAGTAGAGGACCGCCCTCCGGGAAGGTAGGAATCAGGTGGTGGGCTAGGGTTAGGGTTAGGACAGGGGAGCACGACACGGCAGGAATTCACACAGCAGACAATTTGGGCGTGAGAGATAAGGTGAGGGCAGTGACTTTTGTGTAGCTCGGATGTGCCGCGGTTTTCCCTCCGATCGGAGCCTTGCCGCCGTGACAGAATCGGGAGGGAGGGGCCATCTCCTAGCGTCAGAGCTACATTTAGGGGCTGGAACGGATTCCCCGTTGGGCTCCCATTGTAGGGTAGTGTGTGACGGAGGGTGAGGCTTCGTGTTCATTGGACCCTGAGTTTTAGGAATGATGTAGGAAGGTAAGTTCCTCCTCGAGGCTCAGGGATAGGGTTATGGTTAGGCGGAGGATTCCGGAGTAGGATAACTTTGGAATTTCGCTGCCTGGGTATCGGGCTGTGGGTTTTCTAGTGAGTGTCAGCATTAGATGGCACCTGAGGCTTAAGCGCAGAGGAGGATTTCAAGTGCCGCCCCACAGCAACCCAGGAATCAGACTGTGGGCTAGGGTTAGGGTTAGGATTGGTGAGCATGACCCGGATGGAATTCACCTTCCAGGTGGTTTGCCTGTGCGAGCGAAGGTGAGGTCAGCGCCTTTCTTGAAGGTGGGGTCGAATGTGTGTTTCCCGGGACCTGCCCATGGAGGCCTGGCTATGGTGGGCAGCGACTGGCCAGCGAGGAGGGTTAGCGCTGGATTTCGGGGATGGAATAGGCCCACTGCTCTCCTCCCTGAGTAGTGTCCTGAGAGTTGGACGGTGGGTGTCGGTGCTAGCTGGACACCAAGGCTGAGGAATGACGTAGGAGTAGAAGTCCCTGCTCTCGGGTCAGGGCTCCTGTTGGTGCTGGGGGTAGACAGGATTCCAGTGGGTGATAGGCTGGCAGTTTCTCTCCCTGGCTATTGGCGTGTGAGTTCCCTAGGTGGTAGCGGCATGAGATTGTGACTCAGGCTCAGCCCCTGTGCCGGATTGCAAGGATCGCCTGCTGTTAGCTTAGGAATCAGGTGGTGGCTTAGGGTGAGGGTTGGTGAGCGTGATCTGGAAGGAAGTTGCCTACCGGGTAGTTTCCTGTGCGAGGGAATGTGAGAGCAGCGCCTTTCACAAAGGTGGGATGCACTGGGTATTTCCAAGGACCCACGCCTCGCACCGCGGTGCCAGTGGGTAGTGCTGGGCCAGCGAGTAGGGTGAGAGCTCGATGATGGGGACGGGATAGGCTCCCCATTCCACTCCCCGCGTCGCGTCGTCTACACTTCAGGGGGCGGGGGGCCCCTGTTCATGTGACCTTCAGTGTTCGGAATGACGTAGGAAGGTAAGTCCCTCTCCCCGGGTTCAGGCTGATGGTGAGGCTTAGGATGAGGATTCCAGTGAGTGACAGCCTCGCAGTTTCTGCACCTGGGTATATGTGTGTGGCTTTCGTAGTGAGTATCAGCATAAGATTTCACCTTAGGCTCAGCCCCAGGGGAGGAGGTGGAGGACCGCCCTCCGGGAAGGTAGGAATCAGGTGGGGGGCTAGGGTTAGCGTTAGGACAGGGGAGCACGACAGGACAGGAATTCACACAGCAGACAATTTGGCCCTGAGAGGTAAGGTGAGGGCAGTGACTTTTGTGA
>NW_022974673.1:0-6324 GCF_012274545.1 Fukomys damarensis
GGTGTTGGTACTTTATGATAAATAAGTGGGTTTGAGTTACAAAACCTGTCTCCAAAGGTTTTCGCCATCACTGGTCTAGGCCCTTTCTTCTGCTATACCACGCAGTCCCCCCAGCATATTTTCCAAGTCTGGCCAGCCCCTCTGTGCCAGGAATGCCCATGCCCTCACCTCTCCAGGGGGTTCTCCCTGCTCCTCCTGTCTCCCCACTGTGGGCCTTACCCGAATGTTGTCATCGTTGCTGTTGGTTTTCTCGCCTTTCCAATTTAGACAGAGCTGGAAAATGGGTGGGATAGAGGCGTACCCAGGGTTCAACACCACGGCAGCCTGGAGTTTGGCTGGGAAGAGAGGGGAAGGAGGGAAAAAAATCAGCGTGTCACCCAGCTTGCCTGCATGGCAGCCTCCCCACTGGATCTGAGGCCAGCTCAGACGTCTATTGACCCCAGTGCTACAGGGTACACCTGGTTCTACAATCTCCTAAATGGCATTGCCAGACTGTAGAACGTGAGGTCTGGTAATTCTGGCCTCTCCCGGGACCTTCTATCTGTCGTGCCACAAAGGCATGACTTCTTGATATCTGGTCCACCTTGGGCTTGTCCACACGTTTAATTTGCTGGTTTAAGTTTAACTGCCATTTCCTTATTTGCCAGGAGGTTAAGACATTTTCCATGTGAAAGCTTACAATTTTTCTTTTGAAATATTGCTGTAATTATTGTATCTGTAGGTAGTCTGAACAGTTTTTACTGCTTGCTTTCTAAGGTTAATTATGATAATAAAGGGAGAGATTTGGGAGGAAAATATATAAACATTCTCCAGTCTCTTTATATTTATACATTTTGTTTTGCTTTGTTTTTGGTCCTGGGGCTTGAACTCGGGACCTTTCAATTGCGAGGCAGGTGGTGGAACCACTGAGCTAAATCCCCAGCTATACGTTTTGTTATGTGGAATTCTGGTTTGTTTTGGGAGGACAGTCTGTGGTTCTGGAGAATGTAGGGTGCTCTTCCACTGAGCTGCAGCCTCAGTCCTGTTTGAGACATGGTCTTGCTAATTTGCCCAGGCTGGTCTTGAACTTGCAATCCTTCTGCCTTAGCCTTCCTTCTTTTCTTTGTGAGACAGGGTCTTGCTGTGCACTTCAGGCTTGCCTCAAACTTGTGCCAATCCTCCTGCCTCAGCCTCTGAGTGCCAGGACTACTGGCATGTGCCACATCCTAAGAATTTAGGAGTGAGGAGTATTGAAGAAACAGTGTTGGGTGAAAAGGGCATTGTGACCTTGGCTGGCGTTGATTTTTTTTTTTTTTTTTGGTACTGGGGATCAAACTCAGGTCCTCGTGCTTGCGAGGCAGTCACCAGAACCACTGAGCTAAATCCCTGGCCCTCTTTTGAGTAAGTGGGATGACAGATGTGTACCTGCCCAGCTTGAGATTCTCTTTTTGGGGGGGAGGTTTGAGACAGGGTCTCACTATGTAGTTGAGACTGACCTGAAACTCACTATGTAGCCCAGGCTGGTGTCAAACTCACAGTGATCCTCCTGCCTCAGCCTCCTGAGTGCAGGGATTACAGGCGTGCGCCACCACACCCATCTTTGAGATTCTTAGTAGCCAATATTTATTGATTCCTTACTATACTTCAGGTTCAGTGCAAAACCCCTTACACACATTGGATCTTATCCTAACAATGATTCTATGAGATGGGTATAATTCTCCTCATACCCATTCACAGATGTGGAAACAGGCCTCTGACAAAAACATACCAACATTAAACAGATGCAAAGCAGCAGTGTTGAGGTTAACCAGAACTGCCTGATATCAGAGCCATATTCATAACCTTCAAAAGAAGTATCTGTCGGCCGGGTGGGGTGACGCACGTCTGTAATCCCAGCACTTGGGAGGCCGAGGCAGGAGGATCGCTCTGAGTTTGAGGTCAGCCTGGGCTACATATAAAGCCAGCCTGAATTACATAGTGAGCCCCATCTCAAAAATACACCAAAACAAAAAACAACAACAACAACAACAACAACAACAAAAACCCTATATTTTCCATTACTTTATTTTTTCTTCTGGTGATAGCTTTTGTTTTTATCAACAGGATGACATTTATCCTCTCCACCAGGCAATATCTTAGAACCTGTGATGGTTTGGTATGGTGTGCCCCACAAAAGGTCATGTGGTCTGCGCTGGTGGTATAATGGTGAGCATAGCTACCTTCCCAAAGGTCCACGTGCTAGAAAGATGGCCCCTGGTGTGGTGGTACTGAGAGGCAGTGTAACCTTTGGGAGGTAAGGCATAGTGAGAGGTGATTCGGTTTTAGGAAGAGGGTACTGTTCTCTGAAGGGATTAATGTATTTCTGCAAGACTCCGATTACCCCTGAAACAGAAAGCTGTTAGAAAAAGGTCAAGCCATAGCCAGGTGTGGTGGTCTTAAGGGTGGCAGTGGCTGAAACGGGGATGGCAAGTTTTAGCCTACGCTGAGCAACTAACTCAGCAATACCTCATCTCAAAAAAAAAAAACCAAGCCTGGCTCCTGAATCTCTCTGGCTTCCTGTCTCACCATGTGATCTCCTTCACACATGATCCTATGACTGTGATACCACTCACTATGAAGCCCGCACCAGAGACCAGAGATGGGGCCACCTGATGATGGACTTTCAGCCTCCAACCTGACCTTCACCCAGAGCTCTGCTCTTTACTTTATAGAGGCCCCAGCCTTAGGACTGGTGTTACAGCACCTGAAAATGAAATAATACAGCAATACAGACAACTTCCTCGCTTGGCCATCTATAGCAGTGAACCTGGGAGGTGATATCATATGGGCAGTGCCAGGCCTACTGAGCCTGGGCTGAGATAACAGCACCACAGCCCAAGCACAGCCTCTGAGTAGCTCCAGTAGGAAGCCCCGGCATAGTCAGACGCCAGAAGGATGAGGAATCACAGCTCTCAATGCCTGAATGCCTCTGAAGAGAGCACAGGGACTGCAGAAGAGGGACAGAGGTCCTGTGACCCTGCCCTTTACAACCCAAGAGTGACTCCTCTGCCCTTCAGTGACGGGGAAAGGAAGAGCGGTCTGATGCTACAAACAGTAAGGCAAAAGGTGGGGAGCTCAGGCTCAGAGGTCAGCCTGGGTTTATAACCTCGACTATAAAATAAGAATGGTATTACTGCCCCAAAGATTGTTGTGACAATGAAATGAGAAAAAACATGGATGTAACTGTGCCACTGAACAGTAGCTGTCACAATCACTATTTGCTAAGTCTCTGTGACAAGATTCCAAGATCTTTTGCTTCTCTCAGACAACTGTCAGGTACGTTTGATTCTCAGCCGCTCCCCTTGACCAGAACCACTATCATGAGGAGAGCAACGACCTACCTGTGCCCCTTTCAATAAGTGCCATGTAGTAGAGATTGCTGTCCCCAGCCAGTCCTGACTCCACAATGTCCCTGGTGAAATGCAGCTCCTAGAACAGGCACCACAGACACAGAGTAAGCTGCCGGCTTCCAGTCACTCCCCTGCCCTTCTGGTGGGGGTGAAGGACTGAAAGGTGAAATAGGATCATACAGCCCGCAGGACAGCAAGAGTGACCCGTGAGTTCTTTCCACCTACCATATAATCCTCGTGGGCAACTGTCACCCACTTCACTAGGCGAGAGACGACCTTGGCAGGGAAGAGGTACTGGCAGTCACTGGTAACTGGCACAATGCCGTGTTCTGAAATGAAATGAGACAGGTGGTGTCACAGGGAGTAATCAGGTTCCACAGCTGGGTAACTAGCATTTGCCTAGGGCTCTCCGGAGGGCAGAGGTGGCCCTGCCACCTGTCCAGGCATACCTGGCACTCAAGAGGTACCAAGGTCAACACTTCAGGAATACAGGCATGCCAACCTGACCTTCACCCAGAACTGTGTTCTTGTAACCAGAACCCAGCATCAGCATTCATGGTGCATTATTTTTAATGTAAACGAGGGCCAGCAGAACAAAAAAGCCTGCGGCCAGAATCAGAGTCGGTGCCCCTGCGGCAGTGACTGTGATTGGATCAAATAGCCGAGAGGGCTGTGTTTTCATAGCTGACCTTGAGGGAGGAAATGACCCGAGGGGTTCTGTGTCCCTTCCTCTAATGGAGAGAGCTGGAGAACTGCTCCTGGGTTCATTCCCACTTGTGTTACAGTACACAAATATGCCAACACAGTCATGGCTGTCCCATTAGATGACCATCATCCAACCTTGGGACAACAAAAACTCAGCAGTGCTGACTCAAGGCCCAAGGACAAGCAATGCTGCCCTGGAGAGATCAACATCCACGTGGAACCTGAAAACTTGTTTGGGGACCGAGGGGTAGGGGAGCCTACAGATGGGTCCTGGAAACCTAATGCCTTTCCTTACAGTGACTCTTCTGGAGCAGAAAGATCTGACTTCTCCCATTTCCGCCCCCAACCTACAAATGCCTTGTACATGGTAAATACTTGTCAAGTATCTGCTGAATGAATAAACTAAAAAAGTCTGCATGTGGCTATCACCAAGGTCAGCAACTGGTCAGAATGAGCTGGGAACTTCAGAGAAAACACAGGGGGTTCAGCCCCATCCTGGGAGAGTCAGCTCAGAAGGTCTCAGGAGACGGGTGAGGGAGTGGGGTCCCAGACAGCTGTATTCAGATGAACTGAGTGCAGCTCTTTGAAAGGAGGTGCTCCACTGTTCTTCTTCCATGCTAGGCTCAGTGCCTGGCATGAATTAGGCTCTCATTAAACACCTGCCTATCACTGGGCATGGTGGCACACGACTGTAATCCCAGCACTCGGGAGACTGAGGCAGGAGGATCACTGTGAGTTCGAGACCAGCCTGGTTGAGTTCCAGGTCAGTCTCAACTACACAGTGAGACCCTGTCTCAAAAAACCAAAAACAAACAAACAACAAGCTAAGACAGCCCTGATGCTCTTGGGGAGCTCAGATATCTGCCTGAGTAGCTCTGCCTATGGCCCTACCCAGTAAAGGCAAGAATCCAGGTCTTCTTGATTTGTCCTTGGAATTGAGAGTTCTGAGCAAAAGGCTGCTGTTTTTGTCCCTGTGTCACTGAGTGGCTGTTAGGGCCAAGCCCCAACATTAGCTTACCCAGGGATGCAAACTGTTTGTGGAGGGCCAGACGGGACTGCACCCTGGTCTTCAGCAGCTTCACGGTCGTCTCCATGTGGCTGGCACTCAGTGAGTGGTCAGCAATCACTGTGTGCTGTGAATGACAGTGAGAGGCACACATCAGAGAACTCCCCCTCCCTTCCTCCAGGTGCCACCTCTCTCCTGGGATCTGCCAGCCTGGCTGGCCTGGACCACCTACACAAGGTGGGTGCCTCTAGCGATGTCAGGGTTTGCCCACTATGACAGACCAGACACTGAGTCCTAGCAGGAACACCACCAGCTGCTGGGCTCTCAAAAAGCTGTGGCGAGCTCCTGATGACACGCAGGCTTCTGCTAAGGTGGCTGGCTCCCTGTAATTTACTCACGCCTCGTTTCTGGCATCCCTATATATCTGACGATCAAGAGCAGCAAGTGTGTGACCATGCTACACCTAGAGCAAGGACCGAAGTTAGTCTACAAGGCTTATTACTAGACTCAGCGAAAGGCAAACCGCATTCAGTACTTAAAACCGTAGACATTTTAGTGCCCTGAGTGGATGGAGGATAGATTACAACCCCAGAGAAAGGCATCAGGATCAAAGCCCCAAAAGGCTACAACAGGCCTTTCTGGAATCTACACAGGAGAGAAGGTAGAGCCTCTCGGCCAGGAAGACAGGTCAGGGTACCTACTTGGGGTTGCTCTTTTGGGAAGTGGAGGCCTCCCAGCTTCTGTACCCACAAATAGGGATGGCCCAGGTCAAGTACATAGTCTCTCAAAGTCAAAATGCTGCAGAAAAAAAGACAATAAAATGATTTTACAAATCATTTCTGCTGTGGTCCCTAGATACAGCTCTCCTATCCTCCAATGCCTCTCAGAGAAGCTGGACCCTTGGCCTAACTGTCACAGCCAAGCTGCCTGCAAAGGGCCCTTAATTTTATCAGCTCCCTAGAGCTAATACTCACTTTCCTCTCTTTCCCTTTGCAGTCTTTAACTCAAAAGAATCTCAAATAAAAAGGCAGTAAACTGATCTCCTCATTGGTCAATCAATGTATAAAATATTTTTTACAAATTTTAACCATCAGAGAATTAAATGTTATATACTTTTATTATATTAATTTTTCTTTTTTTTCTGATGCTGGGGATAAAACCCAGGACCTGAGGCATGCCAAAGAAGTGCTCACTAAGTTACACCTCTCAGCCCTGATTGCTTGTACTTATGTTCCCCAACCCTTC
>NW_022974673.1:6578-18217 GCF_012274545.1 Fukomys damarensis
CATGATCACCAGGATACAAACAGCTCAGCACTGAGTCAGGAGAAAGCAAGTCTCTACAAAAGGGGAAAAAGACTGCAGTGAGAATTCTGGCCAATATCCCGCCTTGAGGTAGGCCTGGCCATTTGACAGTGGTAGTGCCTCTGTTCACTGATGAGTGAGGCTGTACTTTATTGAACACTTCCTGTGGGCTGAGCCCTTTATGGGTTTGAGGTCGTTGGACTCACAACCACACAAGATAGAATTATCATTCTCATTTTCTAGGGGACAAACTCAAGTCTTTGAAAGATATAGCTTGTCCAAATTCATGCTACTAGTAAGTGCTGCAGCCAGGGTTTTCACTAAACAAAAAACAGTACTTTTAACCACAACTCTCAGAGGGTTAGGATTAGTGTTAGCCTGGCTTCAGTACTGGGGACTGAGCCTAGAGTCTGCACTGAGCCATAGCCTTAGCTTTTTTTATTTTTTTATTTTGAGACAGGGTTTTGCTAAGTTGCTAAATTTCGATCTTTCTGCCTCAGCCTCCCAGAATGTTAGGATTACAGGCGTGTGCCACCATGTCCAGCTTTTTCTAGTTCTTCATAAAATATAATTAGCTGTCATCCTACCATGCTGTAGAACATTAGAACTTACTCCTTTGTATTCTGGTTCCTGTTACCCAATTTCTCTGTATCTTCTCTCCCCCAACACAAATTTATAGTAAAATGTAATGAGTTCTATTAGGATACTAGAAATAAGGATTTTCACAGAAGCAGAACAAACTCTATCCCAGAGAGAACAAGCACACAGCTTTAGTGCTCTACCTCTCTTTGATCAAATCTCATGATAATCACAAAAAAAGGGCCTCCTTTATAGGCCCAGAAAAAGTTACTATCACATGTACTTCAGACAAGGTCACCCAGTGCTATAAGCAGAGAGAGAAAGTGATGCCACAGCCACCCACCTGGGATGACTAGGGCACAGTCTGTAATTAAATGTGACAAGCAGAGAGGAGAAGGTGTGGAGGATAATGTAGTAATTTTATCACAAAGGAAGACATGACCCTTTTCCTGAACCAACAAGGGGTTCTCCTTCATCTTTCTAAGGATAGCATCAGAAGCAACTCAGGCAAGACACACTGGCCCTGCTGCTCTAAGTTACAGGGACACTTTACCCCAGCATGCCTCCAGAAGCGTAACACCTGACAGTAGCAGTTTCTAGCTCTTCCTGTTCTCTCTCTGTCTCCCTCTCCCTGATGGATTACTGCTTCTTTTTCTGTCTCACATGGTGAGTGGCTAGAAAATAAAGTTTTTCAGTCTTTTAGCCATTGTTAGTTATTAGTAATATACTTAGTCAACTAAAATAGAACAGCAAACCAGCCATGGTGGCGCACACCTGTAATCCCAGCACTCAGGAGGCTGAGGCAGGAGGAGCGCTGTGAGTTCGAGACCAGCCTGGGCTACATAGTGAGTTCCAGGTCAGTCTCAACTACATAGTGAGACCCTGTCTCAAAAAACCAAATAAATAAATAAATAAATAAAATAGAACAGCAAAAACTGCATAGACTACTGTTTTTAATCAACAGAACTTGATAGAAGACAAAAATCTTCTTGATGAAAAGTTAAATCTGAGGCCGAAGTATGAGACTCACTGGTAAGCAAGGCCCTAAGTTCTGTCCCAAGCACTGAAAAAAAAAAAAAAATGAAGCTGGGTGTGGTAGAACGTGCTTATATCCCCAGCTACTCAGGAAGCAGAGGCAGAAGGACTACAAATTTGACTTTGTGAGACCCTATGTCAAATTAAAATTTAAAGAGGTCTGGGATGTAGCTAGTTGTAGAGAGCTTAACATGAGCAAGGCCCTGGGTTCAAACTCCATTACTTTATTATTTATTTATCTGGTACCGGGGATCGAACTCAGGACCTTGCATTTGCAAGGCAGGTGGAGGGGAAGCAGAGGCAGAAGGACTACAAATTTGACTTTGTGAGACCCTATGTCAAATTAAAATTTAAAGAGGTCTGGGATGTAGCTAGTTGTAGAGAGCTTAACATGAGCAAGGCCCTGGGTTCAAACTCCATTACTTTATTATTTATTTATCTGGTACCGGGGATCGAACTCAGGACCTTGCATTTGCAAGGCAGGTGGAGGCACCCCCGAGCTAAAACCCTGACCCATACCCTCATACTTTAAAAGAAAAAGGAAAAATAGTACACAAAGGGGCAGTTATAGTCACAAAAATATAACATCAAAACAAAAAACAATTCGATAAGTCAAATATTTGTCATAAAGTTTTTTTTTCTTCTTTTTTTTTGGAACTGGGGATTGAACTCAGGACTTTGCACTTGCAAGGCACAGTGCCACTGAGCTAAATCCCCGGCCCGTCATGAAATTCTGATGGCAAAGAAGAGATTAAACTTTAGAAAATAAAAGTAAATGCTGGGGATGTAGCTCAGTGGTGCTGTGCCTGCCTGGCAAGCACAAGGTCCTGAGTTTGATCCTCAGTACCCCCCCAAAAAAGATTAAAAATAGATTAATGGGGTTGGGGATATAGCTCAGTGGTAGAGCTTATGCTTAGCATATGTGAGGCCCTCCATTTAGTCCTCAGCAGCAACAACAAAAAGAGTAAATGACAATAACAGCTATCATTTACCAAGTGCCTCCTCTATGCTAAGCAATATGATCTGCCTCTTCACAAGCATTCTTGGGAAGGATATTATAATCAATGACCACAAAGCAAGGAAACAGACTTTGAATCTGCCTGGCAAGCACAAGGTCCTGAGTTTGATCCTAAGTACCCCCCAAAAAAAGATTAAAAACAGATTAAGGGGTTGGGGATATAGCTCAGTGGTAGAGCTTATGCTTAGCATATGTGAGGCCCTCCACTTAGTCCTCAGCAGCAACAACAAAAAGAGTAAATGACAATTAACAGCTATCATTTACCAAGTGCCTCCTCTATGCTAAGCAATATGATCTGCCTCTTCACAAGCATTCTTGGGAAGGATATTATAATCAATGACCACAAAGCAAGGAAACAGACTTTGAGGTCTACAGCAGCATACAGCTTAGCGAGAGGCTGGAATGCAGTGCGCAATAAAGTCAGCCTGCAACCCTGTTTAAGCATGTTGGCCATCTTAAGATATAAGCGAGCAAATGCTCACGACAAACTCATCCTGCCAGGCATGGTGACCCACACCTGTAATCTCTGCATTCGGGGGGCTGAGGTAGGAGGATCACCATGAGTCCCAGGCTAATCTGGGCTACCTACTGAGTTTA
Source organism: Fukomys damarensis (assembly GCF_012274545.1). Lineage (NCBI taxonomy): Eukaryota > Metazoa > Chordata > Mammalia > Rodentia > Bathyergidae > Fukomys > Fukomys damarensis. The sequence continues at coordinate 9,826 of NW_022974673.1, forward strand.
AGGCCAGCCTGGACTACACAGAGAGACTGTGTCTCAAAAAACAAAAAGCTTCATCCTGTTCCAGGGAGGCCCTAAGTATCTGCTCACTCTGCTCTGCTCAGAAGCAAGCTCTAGGCTCCCTCTGCTGGGAACTGGATCAGTTTCATCCAGAGATGCCTTTGGGAGTCCAACAACACTCTCATGCACAGGGTTCTAGGGTCGAAGATGGTGTGGACTCCTAGTATCTAAAACTCAGGAGACAATCCCCCACCGGGCAGATAGGGAGGAGGGAAGAGCTCTGCTCCAGCAGGCTCAATGGTCTTTCTCCAGCAGACAGTGTGACTAGCCAAGGCCAGACCAAAAGTGCTGGGCCCAGGAGGTAGTCTCAAAAGTGAAGGTCAGTCCGCCCCCAGGCCCTCTTGGTACTCTCTTCTTCCCACCTCTGGCTGAAGCACAAGATTGCCAATGTCAATAGCTTTATAGGGATACTGAGGCTGCTGTGACTATGGCTCTGTTCACTCTTCTCAAAATCTCCTCCACAGGACACCCCACAATCTTCCTTCCACTATGCAGATATGGGCAAATCTGAGGACTGAGCTGAGCTGGGGCGAAAGAAATCCCGGTGCCTTAGGATAGAAAGCAAAAAGAAAGAGGAGTCTAAATTTGTCAAGCTAATCACATCTGCCAAACCTCATCTTTCCATTTACACACTCCACTGGCTGCAAAAAGCTGGTGACTCTACCCCACCTACTCAAATTTGCAAATAAAACATTATCACTTTATCATCGGCAATATGATAAAAGGACTTCACAATTGAAGTCAGAGGGTGCTTTCTAAATTCTGGTGATGTTCCAGGACTCCTAGGCCACGAGGACACAACAGAAGTCAATAAGGCAGAGACTCCTCAAAGCCAGAGAGGAGTGGAGAGCAGCCCCCAAGCTCTCATCTCGCCCCCTCGCATACGCCATCCCCACAGTGCCTCTCCTCTACCCTGCACTGATGGGAGTGATCAGCTCCGTGGCAGTTGTCACTTTGGCTTTCACAGTCAGGATGTTGAGGTTCATGAGGTAGTAGAAAGTCAGGTGAAGCATGCTATCATCTAAAGGGAGAGGAAGAAAAGAAGGGTTCGTTTATGAGTCAAACATGCAGAACAGAGGCAGCAGTACTATAGAAAGAAAGTTCAGAAGCTTTTGCAATCCTTTAATATAAAAACAAACACAAGCAATATAATGTTGAGGGGGGAAAAAGCAATCTACAAACTCTTTAGTCCTCTTTCTCTCTGGCAAAGTCATTTCCACGCCCTGTATGACCTAGACATGTTGATGGTGCTTCTAACAAATACAGTATGGAAAGGGAGCTCAGCAATCAAGGTTAACACCATCAGAAAAAAGGAGAAACCAAATGCTCCTGATATGATGTAATATGTGCTACACTTCCCCCAAAATACCCAAACTCTGTCTAATCAAGGTTACAAATACAAAGGCAGGATTGGGAAACTACCACCAAATGGAAAATGATACAGAGCACGACAACTAAATGCAGTAAAGATCCTGCTTTGTATCCTGAAAAAGGATACTGGAAAAATGAAGAAACTCTGACTAATCCTGTAGATTAGTTAATAGTAGTGGCCCAATAAAATTAATACAGCTTCTGATCATTGCACCGTGGTTAATTAGGATATTAACACAGGAGGAGTAGGGTGAACGGAATGGGGACAGACAGGGAATGGCCTGGCAGTACAGTGACGCCTAACACATGCGACTGCGGTCAGTCTCCAGCATCACACAAACACACACGTGAAGAGAAAACCAGTGTATGCAGTATGTTTCCCTTTGTATAAGTACAATCAATATAAACTTGTGTAAAAGCTTCTACAAGCACAAAATATTCTGTAACAAAGGCTGTCCTTGGAGATAAGACCAAAGGCTGTCATCTGAGAGCTCACTGACAAGAAAACTTAAATTTCAATTACTAATTCTTACTGACAAGAAAACTTAAATTTCAATTACTAATTCTTACACTGCCAGGACAGTTTACTATGTGCTACTTTTTCTACACAAAACCAGTTTCAAACCATTCTCTGCTAAGCTATATCCTGTCCTTTTTAAAACGTTTTTACTGTAAGACTGGGCCTCGCTAAGTTTCTAAGTTACCCAGACTAGCCTTAAACATGAGGCCATCCAGCCTCAGCATTCCACGGTGTTGGGACTGTAGGCAGGCACCACCATGCCTGGCTAGTTCATACTTGTATTTATTAAACTTATGGGCTGTATTACTCAAAAACCTACACATACTCAATTTTTTCTGTGCATTCAATGTGTCAAACTCACAAAAAGGTGTTTTATTAAGCTTTTCTTATGTGTCTAGAGTTTTGCTGCTATGTTGCTAAGGTTACAGCTTTTAAAAAATCAAATATTCTATGCAAAAAAGAGGAAATCGGAAATAGAGAACCAAAGTAATTTTAGGGGCAAAGAGGTCTCTGACTTGCAGGAACCCTCTGGACCTATAGCTGGCCAAATTAGGTGCTGCTGGATCCCCCAGAATGAGGGCAAGTGCAACCAGACCTTTGCACTTCAGGGCAGCCGTGACGGACAGAGGGTGTCTCTTCAGCATCTCCTTGCGCTTGTCATCCAACTGAACGCCCAGGGTGGGTCGCCGCCGTTTCTGGACAAAGCAGAGAGTCAAGCCAATAAGCACCGGTTGTGAGAGTCACCTCCTTCCCTCTCCCTCCCAGCTCGGGCCTCAAAGTTGTTGGGCCTGCTGCCTCAGCTCCAGGCTGCAGGCTCCGCTCCCAGCACCCTTTCTTCAGCAGTCCTCCAGCACCCCTCTCTCTGGTCCTAGGGAGGGTGGCACCTGCCAATGAGCCAGCCTCCCATGCAGCAGCGAGGTGGCTCCGCTCCCTCGCCAGGGGAAACAACACTCACCGTGGTCTGTTCCTCCTCAGCATCCGAGTCACTCTCGTCATCTGCAGTCGCACAGAAAAGGCAACAAAGGTGAGAGGGCTCTTGACGCTCCCTAAAGTACCTCACACATGGGAACTGAGGGGCCCAGACTCTGTCCTTTATATATGAGCTTCTTTGGAATAAATAAGCTAATTTGCTGCTTCTTATTTATGAAAATATGGTGATGAAAAAAAGGATGAGCTCTAATCCCACCACCCTTGTTTTCCAAAGGGCTTTTTAATGTCATTTCTATGAAGCACAAGTCACTCTGTTGGCAGTCATAACAACAATAGCTACTTGCATAATTAGGATTGCTAAGATGTTAAGAGCCTTTTGAGCACCACCTCACCTAATCCACACAATGTATCTATATGATTTATTACCATCTAATTTAATTCTAAAGACCTTCCTCAAGGTCAGTGAGCTAACGAGTGACAGTGTTGAAATCCAAAGCAGCAGTGTATGATTGCAGGACCTGAGTGCTTCTCTGTCTATTCCAAAAATTGACATTACAGTTCTCCTACAGAGAACCAGGCCAGCAAAATCCCAAGAATCGCCTTTAGGTAGTGTCTTGGTGTCCCTGGGGGAGAATCCCAACCTCCACTTTACCTTGGGAGTCATCAGGAGGCTTGAACAGAGCCTTGGCTTCAACTACACTGCCTTCGATGGCCACAGTCAGGGTCTTATCTGGGGGCAAGAAAAAGTTCCATAGGAAAGCTGCTGGGACAGGGTGCTAAGAGATGCAGGCAAACCAGCCCTGGGACTGCATTTGTCTTGCTTCTGCCCAGGTGCCTTATCACTCAAAGGTGGGAGGACAAAACCCTTTCTCCACATGGAGAGGTACAAGGTAGAAAACTTAAATCTTTTTTCCAGCCTTTATTAAGTACAAAGAGCCCATAATATAGATTCCACACAAAATACCGCAAGATTACTGGTGAATCCCCCTTTTTAGGTACACACCAAAGGATAGCAATTTAAACCCAGTGTGCAGTCAGTTCCATGAAACTATTCTGCCAATTGTCCTGGAAGTTCTCACCAAAAACCCATACCTGTCCACATCCCAGGAGCAACAGCTCTCACCTAAGTGCTTATCCTCTATTTCGCAGGACACCAAGCACCTGAATGGCATCATCTATTCAAATAGTAGGCAGGACCAGGCAGAAACTTGCAGTCTAATCCTAAACCTGAGTCCCTGCCCTTCTGATTCCTGATCACAAGATGTGGGAAGGTGTCACTGCCCTGAGCCTCGGTTTTCACATCCATGAAATGCAGGCTTAACCAGTAGCTGCCTTGTTTAGTGGTGAGGACTGAAAGCTGTTTATTATTTTTACTGAAATATTTTTTAAAAATTGGTTTTGGGGGGCCGGGAATCTAGCTCAGTGGTTCCACTGCCTACCTCACAAACACAGGGTCCCAAGCTCGATCATTGATACCAAAATAAATAAATAAATAAATGAATAAAATTTTAAAGATTGGTTTTTGGGGTGGAGATATAGCTCAGTGGTACAGTAGTTGCCTAGCACGTGTGAGGTTCCTGGTTCAATCCTCAACACTAAAAAAATGTATATTAGTTTTTCATCTTCACAACAACCCTAGGAAACTATTATTGTGCCATATAGATGAGAATCTTAAGGCTCAGAGAAGTTAGAAACCATAGCCAGGAAGCAGACAGGCACAGACTGAAGATCAGGTCAGTTCCTACTGAGCTTGGCTTCTCAAGCAGAGTGAACAGCCTATTCCACATACCTGGCCTGGTGTCTCCTTGAGTCCCACTTTGTGGTACTCTGCAGACGTAGCACTCTGAAATCAGGTTCCCTTCCTCCTAGTTTGTGGTGCTATACCCTAACCCCTCTTCCTCCATTCTGCATGGAGTCACAGAAAACTGCAACAGTTTAGCCAGCTATACTAAGAAGGAATGGTAGATTTCCCCAAGGAGCGCACTACATTCTATCTGGCGACCATACACAAACCATCACATCCTACTCCAGACAAGCTGGTTACCCACTTCAAATACTGGCAAAGGCCAGGATATTCTTTTGTATGTGGTGGTGCTGGAGATTGATCCCAGGACCTCATGCATGCTCAGCAAGGTCTACCATTGAGCCATATCTCAGCCCCAGATTATTTTAAGTTATTTAATCTTGACTTCTGTAAGACAATGGCAGTGGAAGCCACCTGAATTTATTTTTTTAACCATCTGAATTTTAAACACAAAAGAAAATAAAATTACTCACCCTGTCTAGGGGGCTGGGAGGAAGATTTCATATGAGCTGATGATGAACACAGGAGGGAGAACAATGGGGAGGGAGAAGACGAAAGGACAAGGAAGACATAAGAAAAGAGACAGCAATGTGTTGGTGTCTGCGGCTGGGAGAGGAGGTATGCACTGGAGCAGTACACGTCTATCTGATGCAATGGGGTGGGATGGCCGTGAGGGAAAAAGGTTAGGTGCTGGGTGAAAGCTGCATGACAGCAAAAGCAAAACTTCTCAACTTCAGCAGAGTCAAAGGCTACCCTTAGGTGTGATGAAGACAAAGCCTCTCACCTGGTAATTTAGTACAACATGCAGTCTGATTCAAAGTGCAGAGAAAGCCTAGAAGAGATGGCTGGGCCCTGTGCTCAAAAAGCAACCCTCTACTCCCACGCAAAGCAGAACAACAAGCTTGAAACGACCGGTCAAGTGTGCCTTGATGGGATGAGCACCTGGAAGCTCAGATGGGCCACCTGGGCACTGCACCCAAGGGCCACCCCACCAGACTCATGAAAGCAACAAAGCCACCCGTTCTGAAATGCCCATCAGTTAGTCTAGCCTCAGGCCAGCTAGTCAAAGCAGCCATGCTGGGCAAAGCAGAGGGGAGGCAGTGTCTATCACCTGAGAACTTCTAGATGGGCCAGGGAGCTCTTCTGGGCAGGCGGAGCTTCCGCATGACTCTTCAGGACACTGCTGGTGCTCCCACAGCCCTCCTCCTCCCCTGTCCCCGATACTCACCACAGGCCTGCCCATAGGCGGTGGCCTGTACAAAGAGCACGTAGAGGGGTGGCGCAGGTGTCTGGCTGTCTCATATTGCTTGTGAGCCTGATCAAATGGCATGAACAGGTACTCCTGCACTGGGAGGGAAGCCTACAGACAACAAAAAGAGGGTTTTCATTTTTCTTTCTTTTTTTTTTTGGTGCTGGAGATTGAACCCAGGACCTCAGGAATGCTAAGCACTCATTCTATCACTGAGCTTCACCAAAGCCTTGCTTCTCCCTTTAGCCCATCTACAAAGGGCACATGTGGCTGCTTTGTGACTGTATAGTGTTTTATTTGCAAAAGTGGTTCATACAGGGCTGGGGATTTAGCTCAATGGTTCTGCCGCCTGCCTCACAAGAGCAAGAACCCGAGTTCAATCTCCAGTACCAAAAAAAAAAAAAGGATCCTTCTGCCTCAGCCTCCCAGGTAGATGATATCACAGGTATATGCTTAGTTAACTCTACTTCTTTATACCAGTACAAAGAGTAAAAAAATCAGAGTAAGAAATGAAATTATAAAGATATCATTTCTGATTATATAAAGAAAACAAGGTCCAGGCAAGGTGGCACACATCTGTAATCCTAGCACTCTGAGAGGCTAAGGTAGGAGGAGTGCAAGTTTGAGCCTGACCTCCACAACTTAGCCTGACGTTATCTCAAAAAAAGGGGGCAGGGAGCACTGGGAATGATAAACCTCAGAGCAAAATCCCCACGCTCAGCCCTTAGCATTGCAAAAAATAAATAAATAAATAAAATCAAGAGGCTGAAGATGTATCTCAGTGGTACAATACTTGCCTAGAATGTACAAAGCTCTGGGTTTGATCCTTAACACAAACCAAAGCAAGAAAGAAAAGAATTGTGTTATGCTCAACATCACTGTCCCCAGGGAAACGACAAAGCCATAATTACATACCTTCCAAAACAGCTAAAATTAAAAAGACTGAAAACATTAACATCAGTTATATAATTAGGAGACATCTAAGCATGCTTTTCTGTGTATAAAACTATTACTATGGTGCAGGGCCTTAGGCAGACCACCACTGAGCTGCACCCTTGGCCCTGTAAAATTATGATTTTCTTTTTTGAAATGGGGCTTTCACTATGTTACCTAGTCTGGTCTCAAACTCGTGGGCTCAAGTGATCCTCCTACCTCAGTGTCCCAAGTACCTGGACTACTAGTGCACCTGATCATGTCCAGCTATGTTTTTACAAAGTAACCTACACATTGTATCAAAAAGTTGTACACAGGCCTGGGGATTTATCTCAGTGGCACCATGCCTGACTCAAAAGTGCAAGATCCTGAGTTTGATCCCCAGTACAAAAAAAAAAAAAAAAAAAAAAAAAAAAAAAAAAAAAAAAACTAAAGAAAAAAGAGAAAGCTGTACACAGTTTATATATAGCAAAACCTCCCAGTTTGAAGCCCCCAAAGGTTTGGTGTGAACACAAACTTTTCTAAGAATACACAAAACTGGGCCAGGGACGCCTGCCTCATAAGTACAAGGTCCCGAGTTTGATCATCGGTAGCCCCCCAAAATACAAAATCTCACACATAATATCCATACAAATACTTTGTAAAACAACATATACAAAAAGAAATCTGCATTTATTTTGCACTTTTTTTTTGTACCAGGGATCAAACTTGTGCTTGCGAGGTAGGCAGCAGCACCACTGAGCTATCACCAGCCCCTGCATTTTGCACTTTTAAATACTGCACTATAACAAATCTTCTGTCCAATTATTCTATCAGTGGTATACTATTCCACATCCCTTCATAGTTGTGAGGCTGTGTTATATAAACATATATTTAGAGCCGGGCGTGGTGGCGCACACCTGTAATCCCAGCACTAGGGAGGCTGAGGCAGGAGGACTGCTGTGAGTTCGAGACCAGCCTGGGCTACATAGTGAGTTCAAGGTCAGTCTCAGCTACACAGCGAGACCCTGTCTCAAAAAACAAAAAACAAAAACAAAAACCCAACATGTATTTAACTTGTATTCTATTTAAGGACATTTATAATTTCCATTTAAAAGGACAAAATTTAACCATGCAGAGGATGTGGAGTGTTGAGTACAACCAAAACTTTTAGTTTCCATTTTCTTTATCTTCTGTTATGAAGCTCTAGGCTTCATAATGTATTTTATAATAATTTGAATTCTATGCTTAGAGTTGAAGATGCAGACCTTGCTAAGTCCTAGAAAAGTGAATTTATAATTTCTCTAGGGTCCTTTTACAAAGTTCCTCCATATTAGCCATTTATCCTGCTTCATAAAACTGTAAGCATACAGAACAAATCTGGCTTCACAAGCAAACAAAAATCAGGTCACCTATATAGAAAGACATCCTATTTTATAAATAAACTGGAAACTTTCCCTCCTAAGGTACTTACTGGCTTTCAAATGTGTCAAGCTCTATTCAGAAGGAGCAGATCTGCCAAGCAGTCTGGCCCTGAAGTCTCTTCAAG
>NW_022974673.1:18400-25000 GCF_012274545.1 Fukomys damarensis
CCATTAGACCCGTTTGTTCCCCAGCACTGCAAAACACAGTTCCTGGAAACTGCAGACCTAGTAGCAGGGACCACGCAGAGGTACAATGAACGTACAGTCTGAGAAAGTATGTTACCCAGATGAGGCTCTGGATAAAAAGAAAACGTTAGGTACACGTGTGTGTGTTCCTGAGCCCACCTGGCATACTCTACCCCAGGACATAAGCCTGCTGTATCAGTTGAGTAGGACTGCAGACAAAACTTTCCTTGCAGCCTACCTCAATTAAAGCACAAGACCTTGCGAAGCCCAAAGGCAGTGGTTTCTAGCTACTTCTGGTCAGTGCTGAAGGCAAGGAAAAATCCTGGCAGGCCTCACCTGCATGATGCTATTAAGCCGAGGCTGAAGGCTGCTTAGGTATTCCTTCTTCACCTCAATCTCTTTGAGGATCTTCTCCTTGTTGGACAGGCACTCTCGGTACTTCTCTGCCAGTCTGAGGAAGAGGACAGAGCACTGTCATGCCATGCTTACAAGGAACCTCAACATACCTGTGCACTGTCAGCCTCCCTATAATGGCAGCTGATCAAATGCTAATGTCTGCCAGCGTTTACCACAGTGAGGGCCTCTGGGGAGGTTCCTGGTGCTATCATTTAATCCCTATAAACATTAGATCTTATCCCCAAAGCCTGCCCTTCCCCTTGCTCCTCCCTCCCTTCCCCTCCTCCATTCCTTCCTCTCACTGGAGATCGAACCCACAGTTTTACACACGCTAAGCAACATAATGAAAATTTAAAGGAAGAAAAGGTACTCCAACTTTGTTAATAGCATTAAGCAATTAAACCACACCTGGGATGAGACTGGACAAGTATAAAGCATTCATTTTGAATTAATCATAAAGTGGGATTTTTGTCTTTAGAGACTATTCTGCTGGTTCCACGGTGCTTTGCTGTCTGATCTCATCATCACAAAGCACGGTCACTGTGAGGTTAATAAGTCTGGGAAGGAAGAAGCACTCACTCACTACCTTTTCCGCTGCTCCAGCTCCCAGTCCAGACGTGCCAGGGTCTGCTGGTGAGGGTCTCCCATGGTGACTTCAGCCTTGCTGATGTCTGGTGGAGCCTCTTTGTAAAACTCCTCTAAACTGACCAGGTCGATTTCTTCATGTTTTGACCTATAGGCAAAAACTAGATGTCAAGTCGTCATTCACAGGAGCCCAAAATATGGTTTAGGCAGGTACAAAGTCCCCATTTATGCCCACTCAGCCCTGGTCTACAACTAACTACTCAACATCCTGAAATCCAATCTCCGCAGATGCTGACTAGCAGATGTTTGGTTTGGTACCAGGGGTCGAACTTGGGCCCTTGTGCTTGCAAGGCAGGCGGCAGAACCACTGAGCTAAAACCCCAGCCCCACTGGCAGATGTTTCAGTGTAATGAAAGGTCACTGGTGACATGCCAATAGAACCTCATCCATTCTGTCTAACTTTTTTATCCATGAATTTTAGAAAGACCTAAAAAGGATGCTTATCAAATATACAAATGTTTTCCAGCTAAGAAGGAGAACTAACAACTAAAAGACTCAAACAAAACCATAATGGCCCAGGCCTACATCCAGGACATGTCATTTAATAGTAAGTTCAAAACATTAACTGCAGAAGCACAAGAATGAAGGAAGAGATCCAGCTTGGTAGAACTAGATGTGAAAAAAGAAAACAAAACAAACAAACAAACAAAACCCCCACAAAATCTAGAGGCTTTAATTGTTGCATGTATACTAAGACAATGAGAAGAAATGTAATATACTTTCTTGTGTTAACACAGCTGAATGTTTAGGTCATAGTGAAAGGGAATTTAGGCAGACAGATATATTTCTAACAAAAAATAACTAATTTGGACAACTATGAGTTAACTGTGTTATTTAGCAACTATGCGTTAACTAGGTAAGTACGTTCTTTGTAGAATGTACCTGAGTAGCCATGACAACTTCTGTAATGTGTCAACAAAGAAGCATAACAGACTCAGCAAGTCCCGCCAGAACTCCTGGCTCTGCCCTCCCTTCTGCTGCTCTGCTTTGTGTTTTTTGCTGCTGTTGTTGTTGTTGTTGTTTGGTACTGGGGATTGAACTCGAGACCTTGCACTTGTGAGGCAGGCGGCAGAACCACTGAGCTAAATCCCCAGCTACTGCTCTGCTTTGTGTAAATTCTGCTTGCTGTATTCCCAGGAAATTCCAATGGAATTAAGCCTCATAGATATAAAAAATGACAAGTAACTAACCAATCAAAGACTGCCAAATACACTGCTGAAACTTCCGTACTTCCTGCTTTGCAACCCTTTAAAACTTCCAGCCTGCCAATATTCTGGACCTAACATCTTTGGGGAAAGATCCCAGTCAGGTCCACTGATATAAATAAAGCTGTCTACTGCTTCCAAACCTCTGGGTGCCATCTGTTTCTCGGTTCTGGAATTCTGCAATAATAGGAGCTACCATGTACTAATAAGCATCTGTTGTATGTGGCCGTACTTCATTTAATCCTTCTTTTAGTACCATGGATCAAACGTAGGACCTTGTGCTTGCAAGGCAGGTGGCGGTCCCACCGAGCTAAATCCCCCAGTCCACTTCCTTTTTTTTTTTTTGGTACTGGGGATAGAACTTGGGCCCTTGCGCTTTTGAGGCAGGCGGTGGAACGCTGAGCCAAATCCCCAGCCCCACTTCATTTAATTTTCATTAACAACTCTAGGAAGTGGGGATTTTTTACCTTCATTTTTCAAATGAGAAGGTAGTTTCCATTGGTAAGCAGTTTACCAAAGTCACATGGCTTGAGGGCAGATCTGGGACAGGAAGCTAAATTGTGTGACTCCAGTGCCCATGCTTTTTTCCACCCATAACCCATCAGACCACAAGTTCTCCAGTATCTGGGTCTGTCAGTTTCCACCTCACCAATGATTACAGACTGGGGCATGGTGTTCTTTATGCCTTTGTAATTTTAATTCCACCAAAGTCCCATAAGAAGTTTCAAAAGTAGTACTAAGTAGAGGACAGGGAAAAATAGGGGACAGGGAAAGACCGATTAACAAATACATTATTGTTTGATAGGAGGAATACATTCTGGCATTTGATCGCACAGTAGAGTGAATATAATTAACAATAATGAATTGTGTATAATTAGAAAGAGGAAATTATGATTAACGAATACATTATTGTTTGATAGGAGGAATACATTCTGGCATTCAATTGCACAATAGAGTGAATATAATTAACAATAATGAATTGTGTATAATTAGAAAAGAGGAATTTTTTTTTTTTTTTTTTTTTTTACAATTTTTTTTTTTTTGGTACCAGGGATGGAACTCGGGTCCTTGTGCTTACAAGGCAGGCCTCGGAACCACTGAGCTAAATCCCCGGCCCAGAATAGAGGAATTTTAATGGACTCACTGTAAAGAAATGATAAAAGTTTAAAGTGACAGATATGCTAATTACCTTATGTGGATTACTACCCAATGTATACAAGAATCAAAGCATCACATTGTCACACTGTATTGGGGTCGGGGATTCAGCTCAGCGGTTCAGTGGCCTGCCTTGCAAGCGCAAGGAACCAAGTTCAATCCCCGGTACCAAAAAAAAACCAAAAAAAAAACACTGTATCTCATAAACATGTACAAGTATTATACATCAAAAGATTAATAATAGATTTTTTAAAATAGTACTGAGAGTTTATTTTTTCCATGTACTTTTTATCCAGGTTCCCCAGTTATAACATACTATGTTGCTGAAACTAAGAAACTTGGCCAGGGATTTAGGTCAGTAGTTACACTGCCTGCCTTGCATGTGCAAGGTCCCAAGTTTGATCCCTAGTACCAGGAAAAACAAAAAAAAACACCAAGAAACTGACAATACAGTAGTTTAGTACTATCAATTCAGATATAAACACGATGAAATTTCACCTTTACTAGTAATTAGATAGTTATACATGACAGAGGTGGGTGTGGTGATAAATAATGTGCTTCTCAAAAATCAGCAACATAATTACTAAAAATATCCTGGACCTGATGTCTAACATAGCTCTGCTTGGTCAAGTTGGTTACAAACAAGTCCTCTTCTTTCAGTTTTTACAAACAGGTCTAACCAGGCAAGAACTCTTGCTCTTCTCTTCGAGTTTATTCTTTCCTCTCTCATTTCCTTTTTTATTCTTTCCTCTCTCATTTCTAAAGTGGTTTTTTTCAAGAAGTCTCACCTTTAAGAATACTAATGAACTGTTCACCGGAAGGGAGCTAAGGAGCAAGAAGTTCCAGTTCTGATGAATAAGATCAATTTGCAAAAATGAACTACTAGGGTTTTACAGAGGAAGACTAAAACAAAAGATTGAAAGGATGTGACTGGAAGTGAGCTCCTGCTGTACAATATGCCCAGGAATCAAACTGTAGCATAAAGGTCCCTGCTGGGGACAGAAAACTGCTTCTTAACCAAATGCAGAGCTCAAAACTCAAAAGGATCAGAGCGACCTCTGGCTCTTTATGCAGCCGAAAACTACTGTTTGTGATTTTCCCACTCAAAGTGATCTATTCACCCTTCTCCCAGATCCTGCAGTCCTCCACACTCACTAGAATTCTTTTTAGAGACTGACTCACACTGAGATATGTAGGAAAAAGCAGTTGTCATACACCAGTGTGCCAAGGCCCTGTCCTCCCAAACTCACTTAAACTCCAGACATTTGGTGATCTCCTTCTGCAGGTGCATCACCTCATACAGCAAGTTCTGTAGCTGCAGGTGATAGGCATCTACTTTTTGCTTAGCCTGAAAGAAAGACAAGGTCAAGTGAGCAAGGGACAAGTCAGAGAGGGACAGAGCATCAGCAAAATCAGGGAACGAGCAAAGAGGACAAAGGGGTTACTTAAACCTCTCTTCTCATACCTCATGGGTCTGATCTCTTCCTTTCTTCAACCTGATGTGGGCTAATCGGTTAAGTTTCTTTAGAGTCATGAAATGCACACAGCTCTGGATCCTCCGTTCTTCAATTTCAACTGCCTACAGGCAAAGAACATGGTAAAGTCGACTCATAACAGGTGCTGGCTCAGCTTCCTTCAGTCCCTTGCTGCTGAACCACTCTCCCCAGGGCCCAAAACAGACACTCAAAGAAGTTCTGAGCCATGGGAAAAGTCATGAGAGAAATAGAAGGATGGATGGGTAGATAAAGGAAGTGCTTAAGGTTCCCAGGCCAAAAAAAAAGTAATTCTACTCAGGCTGAAATGATAGAAAATGGAGCAAGAGCAGACAACACACAATCAATATCTGCCCATACTGATCCTGCACAGAGACCCTCGCAATAGCAACATCAAGCCATAAAATTTGGTCTCTATAATTACAAACTGGGCCTGGTGGTGCCTCAGCACTCAAGGGGCTGAGGCAGGAAGATCACTGCAAGTTCAAGGCTAGCCTGGGTACACAGTGAGTTCAAGGCTAGACTGAGCTATAGAGTGAGATCCTGTCTCAAACAAAAACACACAAACAAAAAACCCAAACAAATATATAGCATTAAAAAAATTTAAATGACACACAAAAAAAAATCACAAAGTCTGCATAAGCACAAAAAAAGATTACTTGAGAAATAACAGAATTTTGGGCCAGGGACTTAGCTTAGGCTAGGGATTTAACTAAGTGGTTCCACTGCCTGTCTCTCAAGCACAAGGTCCCAAGTTCGATCCCTGGTACTAAAAAAAAGAAGAAGAAGAAGAAGAAGATACAGAATTAAAAAAAAAAAAAAACCCTATCCATCTAGTTTTTACTTAGTTTTTCTGTCCCTAAAGCCTGGCTTTTCCATTTAATATTAATATCATCTTTGGTCTCCATGACTTACTTCCATGTAACACATATTTTAACACCAAGGGAATTTACATTATTCCTTCACTCCTAGAGAAACGCGTGGCACTAAATATTAACTCAAAGAATGATCACATTATAGTTACAGAAAATGTTAATAACCCGTATTTTCAGAATTACTATAATGGGTGACTGGCTGGTGATAACAAGTTCTAACAGGACTTCTAGTAGGGCTCCAGAGCCTACAGGTTCCAACCACTTGATCATTGCTAGGACAAGATCAGGAAGGGCCCCGGCAGGTGGAAAAGGAGCCCTGAGGCCAGAGATTAGCTCAGTGGTGCCGCTGCCTGCCTCGCAAGTGCAAGGTCCAGAGTTCAAACCCCAGTACCCCCCCCAAAAAAAAATAACAAGAAGCCCTGTTTGTGCAGACCCACCCGGTTCATAACTGCCTGGCCTCACTCCTTACCACATCCTTGCCACCTCTGCTCTTCAGGTCCTGGATCTCGGCCATCAGCCTCTGTAGCTCCTGGCACGTATACTTGTATAGCTCGTAGTCTCTGCCGGGGTCCCGCAGGTCCACCTCAGCCTCCTCACTGTAGTATTTACCTTCCTGTGGAGGCAAGGCAAGAGGTCCGGGTAAGGGGTAAAGTCTCTCTTTTGGGACTAGTAGCTCCTGCCTGAGATTTTTCATTATATAAGAATACATCAAATGGCTAAAGGAATCAGTCCTCAAATCAAGTGTTTTCCTTATTTCCAAACTAGAAAATTCTTGCTTTCTTTCTGATTACAAAATAATGCATGCTTGATATC